>NW_007249139.1:546437-622294 GCF_000164805.1 Carlito syrichta
TGCCCCTCGGAGCCTGCCTGCCGCGGGCACGCAGGTGCGCGGTGGCCGTGTGCGGGACGGGCCGCGGGGGGGCGGGGGCGGCGCTGGGCTGGTCTGGCTAGCGCCCTGTGCGGGCCCGGGGCAGGCACCGGCGGAGGGACGGCTTCCCGGGGTGGAGGTGGCGGGGGGGTGGCTCGGAGCAGACGAGCCCGGGGGCTGCCGGAGCAGCAGGAGGGCAGAGCCCGGCCGGGGACTGCGGCCATCTGAGCAGAGCTGGCCGGGAAGGGCGCGCTCTCCGGGCAGCTGTTGGTTTTGTGGTTTCTTTTGCACACCCCTGTCGAAATCCCATCTCGAGAAGCGTTCTTTTTGAATTTGCACTTGAATTAGCAGCGACCCAGGGAGCTCAAAATACCGACTTTATCTGGGCGAGCTCGGTGCCAGCCGGAGTGGTGTGTTTCCGATTCGGTTGAAAGCGTATTTCCTCTCCTGGAGGGGGTGGTGGTGCCTGCGAGAACACTGCAGCCGAGACGCTGGCAGCCTCCCTGATTAGTCACATACCACTGCTCATTTAAGGACTGCTGGACAAAACAGTTTCTCGTGTGGAGCAGGAGAGGTTCAGATGTGTGAGGCGCCCTCCAGATCAAAAAGTTATTAACGGCGCCGGGAGGTATTGTAAACATTTTTTAATAGAGATGATTCCTGCGAATACTGTGTTCTAAAAGTCCCTTAGAGAGTTAGCAGGGAATTACCTCCATTTATGGCCTCAGGTACACGATGTTTTTCATAAGGATACGGAACGTATAGAAGAGCTACGTTGCAGCTTTGACTTAACGCCGTGTGTTTTACATTAAGTCGGTACCATAAAATTTCCGGACCTGAACTACTCGTATTTCACTAACTACTCGCTGACTTCTAAGGTTTTATACTCTGTATTTTAGATTTTTCTGTAACTTGAGAGCTACTGATCTGAAGCTAAATATCAGATTTAACTGCTAGCTTTTTATGCGTTTTAGTAATTCATGTCGTATGCGTCATTTGAAAAGGGGCCTGTAGAATCATTTTCTGTTTTGGAACGAATTCCAGGCATTTGGATGTGTTAATCTTTAAATATGATTCCGGTGTTTCTTAAAGTCACATCATGAATTTCCTGTTTGGTAGAATCTTCTGGGTATGGAGATTGTGCAATTGTGTCCAGCAACAGATCATATTGCATTTTCTAGTTCAAGCTGCTTGCTATGTTGCAGATCACACCATGCTTGACATCGTTCTTTCATTTTTACAGTATGGCAGTTTACATTTTAAAGGAAAGCTTTTTACATTCAGTGTATACATATATAGTTGATTTACTAATTTTCAAAGATGTATTGGAGCATTGCTCTTGATATTTAGTAGCTCATTAATATACACCTATTTTCCATTCTTGATTTGACACATTAATTTTTGTATTGTCAGGTTTTTGTTTTCGATGCTAATTAAGCTTCATTGGAGTGATAACAGCAGAATTAACTCAACTACAGAGAGTTTGCGTGAACTTGAATAGAATTGCTTGCAAGGTGTCCCTATTATTGGTGTGACTAGCTCTGCACTGGAACAGAAGCTCCAGAATTTATAGTGAAGTGCCAGTAAAATTAACTTCACATTTCTTTAGTGCTGTACTTTTCTGTGGTATAGAAGCCAGCAGTATCTGACACTTGAAAGTACTTACACTAAACGGATTTTTAGAAATAGGCAATACATTGACATTGCATAAAATTCAAAAGGTTGTAAAAGGGTAGTCGGTGACAAGTCTCCTTTCTGTTCTCTTTTGTCTTCCTCAGAGACAACCACTGTTAAGTGTCTTGGGTGTCTCTCCAGAGAGGCAAAGTAGTTTTTTTTTTCTTGTTTGTTTAGTAGTATTTCTGCTACAAGGATTTAAGATGTAACCTACAGTTTATTGGTGAAGAAAAATACAATTGAAATTGTATGACAATTGACTGTAAACAAATGTGATGATGTTGGAATTAAAATACCAGAACTTAGAGTTACAGGTGTTAATGTTATTTAGAGAAGTTATTCCAAGTTATTTTAATTTAACACTTTTTCAGGTGTGGTAGAAAATATTTTTGGAACTTCTATTTTAGAATCCCACTTTGAAACCTTTGTTACTTTCCTTCATTTTCATTCTTTGAGAGCAGATTTGATTTTAGGGAATAACAAAGTCAATTTGAATCCAAACAATTTAGGGAATTTGAACCCAAGTCTGATGAGAAAGATTAGGCAATCAGGTTGGTGATGCTGTTTTGGATCAGATAGGAGTTATAACTATAAACTAATAACAGAATTTTTTGTTTGACCTGTTGAGCTGGACCTGAAGTCTATTCCTCCCCCCAAAAATATCTCTGAATTTTATTCTAAGGAATGCAATATCCTTGAAATATTTGCCAGCTTCCTAATTTTATTGCACTGAAGTGTGATGGACTTCGATGTGTAACTTTTAAAAATTATTTTAAGCCAGTTTTATTATTTTAATTTCTACTAAGTATAGTAAAAAAGCCAATAGCTATGAATCAAAATAGGGTTTTACAAATATGCCTTTCCTTTAAGGGTAAAGAAAACTAAACTAAGTCTTGCAATTTTAAGGAACTTTATGCATTTTTTTTAAGGGGAAATGAAGCAAAATTGTTTAAAAATACATTGTTGCAAAGCATTGATCTTGTGGTTTTGGGACAGAAGGGGAGAATCTTTGTGGTGAGTTTAAGGAAATATAAACAGGAACTTAAATGCCTTTCCTCTGTGGCATGGCTTTTCCAGACCCTTACTGTTGATTAGAGGAGGTAGGGCACTGGTAACCATAAAATAGGAGGTAAGAATTGAGAATTACTCTCAGATCATATTCAACAATACTTATTGAATACCAACTATGGGTATTTGCAAGGTTCTAAGCAAAACAGAAACAAGACATTTCACTCCCTCATAGAGCTTAAAACCTACTGGGGTTAATAACTACATTTTGTGGATGGCTTACTATGTTTTAGGCATTGTATTGTGCACATTATATTTATCATCAGCATGTAAAGTATATAATATATAATATAAAGCATATAATAATCGTTAGTAAGAAGATGGCAAAATTTGCTAAAAAAATCAAATCCAACTTCCTCAGTGCTTTGTGGAACAAGATGTTTTTTGGTATTATTGGCCATTCATCATTTTAAGCGTTTTTTTATTTTTTAGAATAAGCCAGGATGCAAAAAAAAATAACATCATTATTAAGCTTACAAAGATGATTTTCTTGACTCCTGGTCAGTGAGAAGGGTGTGCCCTTTACTTTTCTAGTGGTTATAATAAGTCCATGCTGATCTTTCTTTCCATTTACTTCTTTTTGTAACCAAAAACAATGTAGTTGGTTGTATGTTACCAGTGCTAGTCAATAAGAAGTATTTAAACATACTTAATGGCAAATATTTGTATTATTGATGTATAAAGGCTGTTCTGAGAAAGAGTTCACATTTGGCTTTGAAGTTATCTTGATAAAGTTCCATTTTTTCACTAACACTTTTCCACTGGTTCCTGTGTAAAGTAAGAGTATCCTGGACCTCTCCAGCTTTTCAATCTGCCAGTTTAATTTTTTGATGCTGAGAAGTACTCTGCTTTTGATTTCTCTAGCTCAGTCTCAAAGATGGTCTGTGTTGACTTTGCCTTTCTTGGGCAACAGTGCAGATGTTGCTGAGCCCCTGGGGCTTAGGATTCAAAGGTAGAAGAATTCACTGGGCTAGATCACGCTCACTTTAGTATAAACTGACATTTTTATGGGATTTTGCAGTCAATAAACTGTTTTCACTCAAAGCATTATCAGTCAGTCCTCACTAGCTCCATGAAGACTGGTATTTATTAACCCAGTTTTATAGGTGAATTGGATTCATTCATTAAAGGAATGGCATACTCACCAGTGCTGCTTTGTTTTGGTTCTGGGGTTTCAACATTTTAGTGGTCTCCTTTCCTGTAGATGTGGGCTGCTGAGGTTGTGTGGTAGCATCTTTCTCTTGTGCCACCTTTTGTGAAAAAGGGGTTGCTAGGATAGAGTCACTCCTATTGTGAAACTTCTTTTGTGCAAAGGGGTTGCAGGAATAGTCACTTGGAGTAGAACTGTAACTGTAGGAGAGCAGCCCCACCAGTGTCATTGCCCAAGTAATCGAGGGGTAATGACTTAACCTATTAAAATCCTCAGAATTGATAAACCAAAAGTGCACTCAATGCCCTGGTTAAAAAAATTTTTCTGCAAGAATTATTAGGCAGTGCAAATAATTAACTTCTGAATTTGTGAATCCTATTGGATTGAAATTCTTTAGTGTACATTTATGTAAAGTTGGGACGATCTGTACATGTTTGTATTATGAAAGTATAGGATACAAATAGATATAACTGCTTCTCTAGGCCTTTGAAAGTACATCAGATTTTTGCTCTTTGCAGTAAAGTTTGGTATAAAGCTGATTTGTTCCTATTTAAGAAGCATAATTATATTGCTCAAAAAATCCTTATTATGCAGTGCGTTCCTCTAACTTGGAAAATAAGGGTTTCATCACCATGGTTGCTATGTACTTGGAAGTTATGTGCATGTTTCTTTGGGAAAAAGAACAAAAATCTCTTTAAACTTGAGGGATTTTTTTTTTGTAAAAGAAATATAGGTGAATCTTGTTTTATTGTGCTTCACAGATAACTGGACTTTCTGCAAATTAAAGGTTTGTGGCAACCCTGTTGAACAAGTCTGTCAGCACCACTTTTCTCCAACAGCATATATTCACTTTGTGTCTCTGTCACATATTAGTATTTCTCTCACTATTTTAAGCTTTTTCATCTTTATTATACGTTATGGTGATCCATGATCTTTGATGTTCCTATTGTAATTGTTTTGGGGTGCCTTGAACCATGCCCATAAAAGGCAGTGAACTTAATAAAAATTGTGTGTGTTCTGACTGCTTTACTAACCAGCTGTTGCCCTCTCTCTTCTTCTCCTCTGGCTTCCCTGTTCTCTGAGATACAACAGTATTTAAAGTAGGCCAGTTAATAACAGTGACCTTTAAGTGTTCAGATGAAAGGAAGAGTTGCATATCTTTTACTCTAAATCAAAAGCTAGAAATGATTGAGCTTACTGTGGAAGGTGTGTTGAAAACTGAGATAGGCCGAAAGCTAGGCCTATTGTGCCAAACCACTAAGTTGTGAATGCAGAGGAAAAGTTCTTGAAGTAAATTAAAAGTGCTACTTCAGTGAACACACAAATGATAAGAAAGCAGAACAGTTTTATTGCTGAGATAGAGACAGTTTTAGTGGTCTGGATAAAAGAGCAAACCAACCACAACATTCCCTTAAGTCAAAGTCTAAATCAGAATAAGACTCTAATTCTCTTCACATTTATGATGTCTGAGAGAGGTGAGGAAGCTCCGGAAGAAAAGTTTGAAGCTAACAGGTTAGCTTATGAGTCTTAAAGAAAGAAGCCTTCTCGATAGAATATATCTATAGCATAAAAGTACTAGGTGAAGCAGCAAATGCTGATGCAGAAGCTGCAAAAAATTTTCTAGAAGATCTAGTTAAAATCATTATGAAGGTAGCTACTCTAAACAGCAGATTTTCAGTGTAGATGAAACAGCCTTCTATTGGAAGAAGGTGCTGTCTAAAACTTTCATAACTAGAGAACAGAAGTCAATGCCTGGCTTCCAAGCTTCCAAGGACAGGCTGACTCTCATGTGCAGGACTAACATAGCTAGTGACTTTAAGTTGAAGCCATTGAACATTTACCATTCTAAAAATCCTAGGGCTCTTTAAGAATCATACTAAATCTACTCTGCCTGCACTCTATAAATGTAACAACAAAGCCTGAGTGACAGCACATCTGTTTGTAGTATGGCTTACTTAATGTTTTAAACCCATGGTTGAGATCTTCTGCTCAGAAAAAAGATTGCTTTCAAAATTGCTAGTCATTGACTGCACCTAGTCACTCAAGAGCTCTGATGGAAATGTACGAAGAAATTAATGTTTTCATACCTGCTAACACATCATCCGTTCTTATAGCCCATGGATCAAGGAGTCATTTCAACTTTTAAGTCTTATTATTTAAGAAATACTTCTCAAAAAGCTGTAGCTGCTGTAGATGGTGTTTCTTCTGGTGGATTTGAACAAAGTAAATGGAAAACCTTCTGGAAAGAATCACCATTGTAGATGCCATATGCAAAGAAGATTTGTGATTCATAAAAGGTGACAGTATCAACATCAACAGGAGTTTGGAAGAAGTTGATTCCAACCCTCATTGATGACTTTGAGGGGTTCAGGACTTCAGTGGAGGAAGTAATTGCAGATGTGGTAGATACAGCAAGAGAACAAACTAGAGTTAGAAACAGAGCCTGAAGATGTGACTCAATTACTACAATTTCATGATAAAACTTTAACAGATGAGAAGTTGCTTCTGTGGATAAAGAGAGAAAGTGCTTTCTTGAGATGGAATCTACTGGTGAAGATGCTGTGAAAGAAGTTCTGCTGTGGTTATGGTGTCAGACACCATCACATGGTACAGCGAAATCTCTTTTGAAAGGAAGAGTCAATCAGTGTGGCAAACTTAGTTTTTATCTTATTGTAAGCTATTGCCACAGCCACCCCAGCCTTCAACAACTACTACCCTGATTAGTGGACAGCCATCAACATTGAGGCAAGATCCTCCATGAGCAAAAAGATTACAATTTGCTGAAGGCTCAGATGATCCTTAGCATATTTTAGCAATAAAGTGTTTTTAAATTAAAGTATATACATTGTATTTTTTTAGGCATAATGCTATTGTACACTTAACAGGCTATAGTATAGCGCAGACATAACTTTTACAAGCACTGTGAAACCAAAAAATTCGTGTCACTTGCTTTTTTGTGGTATTCTTTTATTGCCGTTGTCTGGAATTGAACTGGAATGTCTCTGAGGTATTCCTGTACCTATGTGTTAAGAATTTATAAAATTAACCAACTTTCCAGCTTTCAAGCCTTTTAAGAATTTATTGTAGAGAAGAAGAAAATGGTGGTCTATAAATTCTGCACTTGATATTTGGATCCCAAGTTCTGGGCATGTTTATCTCCCCGACTGAATGTGGAGAGAGAGGTACACGAGAGTAAGGAGTCTAGGGAGATTCCTAAGTTTTGGCCTTGGGCAAACAGATATATTTTAGTGCTGTTTTCTGCACTATACAACCCTTATTCTAGGGTATTGGATTGTGGAAGGAAAGGGGAAAGAAGATGGGTTTATGGTGACATACTTGGGGACAAGACTGCATATTATACTTGCACCTTTAACACCTACCTTGTATGGATTGCTCTTTAGGTGCTGGAGATGGAATATGAGCAAAACACAAAATTTCTGCCCTTGAGCTATATTCTAAGGAGGAGTGGCAGCAGAGGTAGACAGTAAACAAGTAATGTTTATCGTATGTTGGATAGTAAGTGCTGTGGAGAAAATGAAGCAAGGGAAAGTGATAATTGAGCAAAAACCAGAAGGTGATGTAGGACACTGGTTGGACATGGTTGAGTTAGGGAGGTAGGAACATTGCGGGCTAAGGGATTGACAAGGGCCTAGTACGCCAGGAAATAGTTAGGAGACCAGTATGGTTAGAGCTAACTGAATCAGGGGCCAAATATAGGGAGAAAAGTGGGCAAGGTATCATATAGGATCTTATTTGTTGTTGGAAGGATTGTGACTTTTTCTCTGAGTGAGAGGGGAAGCCATGGACGGTTATGACCAGGGAGAGACATGATCGAACTTACGTTTTAACAGATCACTATTCTCTGTGGTCCCTAATTTTTCATTTCTATTCCTTACCCATTAGAGGCACTGTAGTGGTTTAGGATAGAATGGGAGAGGTAGATTGATTGGTATAGAACCCTGACCCATGCCTGTAACTCTTATTCCAGGAGGTGCAGAGTGCCAGAGCTAGTATTTTTCTTAGGCCCTAGAAATTCAGGGTACTCCAGTCCAGCTCTTTAAATAACATGGGCTTACTTCACTTTTTCGGGTTTTTGTTGCCAAAAAGAAAGGAGCAAAGATATTAGCTCTTGGGTTCAACTGAAAAAGGATTAACCTCCTGGCAGGTTGAGTGGTTTTTTTGTTTTTGTTTTTAACTTCTTTGACTTCTAGGGTTTTTCTTACTTTTGGATATATCTTAAAAGTCATTTTTACCTTCCTTCAACATTTAAGCATCTAAGATCTTATTTATTTTCTGTTTTACACGGCCCCTTGTCTATATTACATTCCCTGCCTTTCCCCCATTACGGTAATTTTTGTAGAGGTTGAATCACTGTTATCTGTCACTAACAACTTGGCTATGACGCCCCAAGGACTTCTCTATTAACTTGAATAAATCTTATAGATTGAAAGATTCTACAGACAAGTGACCTTATAAAAGCCCATACTATTTATTGCCCTCCCTACCTTTATAGATATAAGCTCTCTCCTCTTTCATCAAAGTTCTCCCCCTTTTACTGCTCTATCATCTGGTTGCAGAAAATGAGTTTTCCTGCAAACACAGATTCCCATGGCAACATAACAAAAAGGTAATAGAACAAATGTTTATTTTGTCTAGTCCTGCTGTCTAAGTAATGCTAAACCCTGAACATGTTGGCTCCTGTTACTTGAATGTGTGGTTACAGATTTCCTTGTTTTCCTCAAACCTGTTCCTCTTAGACCTTGGTGATACTGTCACTGTACCTGTGACGTGAGGAAGGCGTATGTGTGCCTTACTGTCACTACCCAAAAATATGCATTGACTGCATTTCCAAACTTATGGCTCAAACTGTGGGCATCATACAACATGTGACCATGCCAAAAAAAAGGCATACCAGTTATTTTTGTTTTTCATAAATTCATTAATTTAGTATTTCCAGTGCACTATACTAGGTGTTATGTCTATAGAGAGGAAGGGTCCCTACTTCCCCTCTATAGATGTAGAGGGAACGTATGTTTCCTCATAGATTGCTTTGGAAGTCCTTTGTAGCTTTTCTGCATGCTTTTAGCTTATGCTGCCGTTTCAAATCTACCTTATATTGCTAATCTTTCTCTTGAGATCTTTTTAGAGTTTTCTGTGTTGCTCTTGAATTTGGAGGCTGCTATATTTGATGTGTCTCCCAAAGTTCCTGTGTTGGAAACGTAATCCCCAATGCAACAGTGTTGTGGAGTGGGACCTAATTAGAGATGATTAGGTCATGAGGGCTCTGCCTTCCTGAATGGATTATTGGTCATTATCAAGGGATAATTATCGAGGGTTAGTTATCATGAGAGTAGCTTTGGTCCTCTCTTGCTCTTGCTCTCACTCTTTCTCATCCTTACTCTCTTACGCTCTTACTCTTCACCATTAGATAATGCAGCAAGAAGGCCCTCACTGGCTGCCAGCACCATGATATTGGACTTCCCACCCAGCTGGACTGTGAGAAGTAAATTTCTTTATAAATTACCCAGTCTGTGGCATTCTGTTGCAGCAACCCAAAACAGACTGACAGCTGTCACTTTTTACATCTAGGGCAATTGTGTGCAAGGATATATGTTGGAAATCTGTCAGATAAACCTTTCTATCTGATGATTCAGATCTAGAAAGTGGTCAGCATGTGTCCAGTAGAAGTCAAAACTTTTTTTTTGTCTGCCAAAGGTTCAAGGAGGCTGTTATGGGAGAAACAACAACAACAAAAATGTGACTGAAGGTATGGGTCCTCTAGATCCTTAACCCATTCCTGTACTTCACTTGGGGTAATGTCTTTTGCTATGACAGTTTGCTTACCTGTAATCATGTCATCATACCCTTACTCTTCCTAAGACACTTGGTTAAGGTGTCTGGCTTATACAAGTATATGTTGAATTCATCTTTGCTGTATTTCCTAATCCCTGTAGTAGGTCTAACTTGATTCTCAGAAAAATTGCTTTATTCTTTTTTTTTTTTGAGTTGGAGTCTCACTCTGTCGCCCAGACTGGAGTGCAGTGGCCGCTCCCGGCCACCGCAGCCTCAACCTGCTGGGCTCCGGCGATCCTTCCGCCTCAGCCTTCCAAGTAGCTGGAACTACAGGCGTGCGCTACCACGCCCGGCTAAGTTTTTGATTTATTGTAGAGATGAGGTCTTGCCAAGTTGCCCAGGCGGGTCTCGAACCCGCAGGCTCAGGCAGTCCACTCACCTCAGCCTCCCAAAGGCGCGGGATTACAGACTGAGCCACTGAGCCCGGCATTGCTTTATTCTTAATATCTCCAATAGCTATTTCTTTTTTCCCCCTATCATATCCTTACTCTAGGGCTTTAGCTGGCTTGAGCCATCTTGAACTTAGGCTTTTGAATAAGTAGTTTCCATTTGTGTTTTAGCCAAGCCTCCAAATGCTGGTGAAAATCTTAGTAATCTTCCTCATTCAGTATAGTAAAAAATGACTCCCTAGTGAGCACAGTATTAAGTTAAAATAAAATAACTGATTTTTAACATTTTATATTGATATACTTTTTATGTCATTCTCTCATTTGACGTTATAAGTTTGGCTTGCTTCATTTTCTGGTTCCTAGTTTACTGTTCTAAGTGCCTTATGCTTTGAATGATCTGCTTTGAAATGGGTGATCTCAATATTAAATAATTTTGATGCTAGAACAAAAGGGGAAAATTAGCAAATTAAGAGAACAGGCAGTAAGTCTAAGAACATCTGTCAAGCTGTTTTTTACATTCCCTAGTATTATAGTATAGGTTGAGAATCCCTTATCCAAAATTCTTGGGACCAGAAGTGTTTTGGATTTTGGAATATTTGTATTATACTTAGCGTTGAGCATCCCTGATCTGACATACTCCAGTGAATGTTTCCTTTGAGAGTCATGTCAGCACTCTGAAGATTTTGGATGTTGAAGCATTTGGGATTTTGGATTTTCAGATCAGGAATACTCATCTTGTATAACCTAGAGTTTTTTAACCTATTGACATTTTGATAGGGATAATATTTTGCTGTGGAGGACTGACTTGTGCATTTTAATATGTTTAGCAACATCTCTGTCTCCTACTCACTAGATACTAATAGCAGGTCCTGGTTGTGACAACTGAAAATGTCTGTAGACATTGCCACATAGCCTGGGGCGGGGGTGGGAGAGGGAGGAGAAAATCATTCTTAGTAGAGAACCACTTATATAACCCTATATATTTTGATTGGCCCTGAGCAAAATGTGGGTAGAAAAACTTCTACCTACAAAAAGATAGAAATTCTGTACTCTCTGCTTTATAAGTTGGGGCCTCTTTCAACGTGATTTTCACTATTTTCAGGAGAGTAACAGCATTCCTAATGGTCAAGATCATAGCTATAACACGATAAACTTAATAGATGGGAGAACTTGCACCGCAAGTTTGCAACAGACCAGGTTCCCTGGCACAACTGTGAAACAACTAATGATAGTGAGGGATACTTGATTTCTGTAAATACATAATTGTTTTTTGCCATTGTCACGGTCCAATTTAGGGTGTTTTGAATGTTTTTGGAAAGGAAAATCATTTTAAGACATTAGCATAAAGTCCAAGTTGGTAGGTAATATTTTCCCCAGTGTTTCTGTCAATTCTGTGTACTTTTTCTCCCGTCTTCTTTCAATATTTATCTTTTTCAGACTCTTAGAAATATAACGCTATTTAGGAAACCACGAAGGGAGTGACAAATAAACTAAGGAGTAAAAAGTGTAGTATATTGCGTATTATTTTTCTCTACATTTTTGAAGGTTCTTGTATCTGGGAAGGCTTTGCTGTTTTTAAATATTAGATAATAATAGACTGAATTTTTGAAGAATCTTGTGAATCTCAAGTAGCAATAACTTAGGAAGATCAGCCTTACTTGATTCAGAATGTCATTTAGGCAAATTATGTATTATGGTACCTTATAAGATATAATGCATTTTCTCAATTATCAGTGGTATTGCTTTAATTACTTTTAGACTGTGAGGCAGTAACTAATTTCAGTGTCACATTTTGCAGTTTTTAATATTTAATGTGCTGTATTTTTTAGCACCTCCTTAAAATACTCTGCTGTTTTGTTCATACTGTACTTGCAGACTTGTACTTTCAAACCTAATCTCAAGAATGTCTAACCTTTGGATTCTAAGTCAATTGAAATGTAATGTTTCATGTTTTTCCTGGACTACTTTTCTATACATTCCTTGAGGATGCTCTTGGATATGTAGCACTAATTTCCCTTGGAATGGATTCATGTTGTACATGTATATGGATCCATTTTAGATATGTGGAGCTGATATTATCATTAGTCCTAATGAATGACAGTGGTTATGAAAATTGCAGTCAGAATGAGCCAATTTACCTGAGGTTTTCTGTAACTCTAGGAATTAAGGCATCATAATTTTGAAAGTTTGAAATATATGTGTATGTACATTGATGTTTATGTTTTAGATTTACATTAATGAAGGAAATTTGCCAGTTATCAGTCAGACAGTTAAATGCCCACCAATGGGCAAAAGAAATAGACATGAGAATGTTCAACTGTGTATGTGTGTATAGATAGATGTATCTAGAGAAGTGGAGGCCTTGTGGGTTATAGTGTTTGGTATGATTTCATGGATGAGGTAGAATTTGAGTAATATTTAGAAAGATAGGCAATATTTAGAGAAGATGAAAGGGAACATTTTTGGAAAACAAGAGAAAATATAAATTTAGAGAATAGATATGAAAAGTACTGGCCTGATGGGAGAAATATCTTGGGTAGGATGAACCCGGTTGTGATTCTCTTTCTGGTTGTGATTTAGAGTTACTGTGGGATATTTAAACACAAAGGTGCTAGGTCCTACCTCAGAAATTAAGAATGAGATCTGGAGTGGGACTCGGGCAGCTACATTTCTAAAAAGTCTACAAGTAGTTCTGATTTGTGGAACCACTTTTGGCAGAAGAGAGCTGTTAGAATTTCTTGAGTTGTGAAGCCATGAGGAAAAGTGTTTTCAAATTGGTTTGACTGGAGTATAAATAATGGATTGGAGGAAGCAAATGTATTACTTTGTGAAATCTTTGGTAATTTATTTATATGTGCCTCTGTTTATCCTGACTCCTTGAGTATCACAACTGTGCATTGTAGGGTGTTTGACCTCTACCCACTATATGCCAGTAGCATTCCCCACCTCCCCAAGCCCCAGTTGTGATAGCCACAGTGTCTCAGTCATTTTCAAATGTCCCTGGGGGAAAACTACCCTCTCTTCAGAACCACTGCATTGAGGGGAGCCAGCTGTCATGTTGGGAAGATGTTGCTAAAGCAGCCCCATGGAGAGATCCACATGTAAAAGACAGACCTTCTGCCAACAGCCATGTGAGTGAGCCATCTTGGAAATGGATCCTCCAGCCTCACTCAAGCTTTCAGCTGATGACTGTTGCTATGACCAACATCTTGGCTGCAGCCTTATGAGAGACTATGAGCCAGAACCACCCAGCTAAACTGCTCCTGAATTTTTGACTCACAAAAACTGTGAGATAATATTGTTTAAACCACCAAATTTTGGGGTACTTTGTTATCCAGCAATAGATACTGTTACCTTAAAAATGTATATACAATATATCATATAAGATGAAATTACATATTGAGGAAATAACAAATGTCATGAAGATATACTAACTCCTTTTATGTACATCTGTAGTCATGTCCATAGCATATGTTTTTAGAGTGCTTTTCTGGGTATGAGGCCTGTTAAACATTACTATAAAAGCCTTTTAATGGTAGTAGGGGCCAGGTGTGGTGGCTCACACCTGTAATCCTAGCACTTTGGAAGTCTGAGGTGGGAGGATCGCCTCCAGTGTTGAGCCCAGGAGTTAGAGACCAGCCCAGGCATCACAGGGAGACCTTGTCTCTACAAAAAAATACAAAGAGTTATCTGGGTGTGGTGGTATACACCTGTAGTCAGCTACTTGGGAGGCTCAGGGGAAGGATCACCTGAGACCAGGTCAAGGCTGCAACGAGCATGCCAGGGCACCCCAGACTGGGTAATAGAGTGAGACTCTGACTCAAAAAAGAAAATAAGTTGTAGCAGCAAGGCAAAATTGATTGATGGTACTACTAAATAAGTACAATGTAAGATATGCTTAGTCTGTTTAATATTTCAGATTTGCTTGAAAGGAGTTGAAAATTATTTTGAAGTAACTTGAAAAGCATTTGGTATTGAAATTTTCAAATATACATAAGGCAGAGAAAATGTAACCATGGTGATAGCATTTAGAAAATAGTTTTTATTATTATTATTTTAAGAGGCAGGTTCTCACTGTCACACAGGCTATTACAGTGGCACAGTCTTAGCTCATTGTAGCTTTGAACTCCTAGGCTCAAGCTATCCTCCCACTTCAGCCTCCTGAGTTGCTGGGGTTATAGGTATGAACCACCATTCTTGGCCTAAAATTAGTCCCTTCTAAAAGAGAAATAAACATGTATTTTTGCAATAGATATAAGATACTGTTGCTCTTGATGCAGAAATATATCACTTCACATGGAAACCAAAAGAAATACGTTATGTAATCCCGCGCCTTTGGGAGGCTGAGGTGAGTGGATTGCCTGAGCCCGCGGGTTCGAGACCCGTCTGAGCAACTTGGCGAGACCTCATCTCTACAATAAATCAAAAATGAGGCGGGCGTGGAGGCGCGTGCCTGTGGTTCCAGTTACTTGGAAGGCTGAGGCGGAAGGATCGCCGGAGCCCAGCAGGTCGAGGCTGCGATGGCTGGGAGCTGCCACTGCACTCCAGTCTGGGCGACAGAGTGAGACTCCAACTCAAAAAAAAAAAAAAGAAATACGTTAATTGACACCACTGTAATTTTGTAAGCTTCAATGAAGAAATGTCTTATAAAATCATTCTATTTTCAAATGAAGCTTATAGCAAATAAAGATTAATTGCATTTCACATTTTGATTATGAATAGTTTTGGATTTTTAGATTGCAAATCTAATTTCTACATTGTTTGAATATTTGTTTTCATCAACCTTCATAAAAATTGAACCATTTTTGCTTCAGTTGCTTAGAAGCTTTGCAGCAGAAATTGGTCCGGATTAGGAATGGCAAGTATTTAGCATATATTTTGCCATTTCCAGAATCCCAGACCCATGGCTTATGTCCCTAATAAATCTTATCACAAATATTTTTTCCTATCTGAATGAGATTTTCATGAAAATGCTTAATTTGCCTCAAAGTTCTTTTTTTTTTGAGTTGGAGTCTCACTCTGTCGCCCAGACTGGAGTGCAGTGGCCGCTCCCAGCCACCACAGCCTCTACCTGCTGGGCTCCAGCAATCCTTCCGCCTCAGCCTTTCAAGTAGCCGGAATTATAGGCATGCACTACCACGCCCGGTTGATTTTTTATTTTATTTTATTTATTGTAGAGATGAGGTCTCACTGCCCAGGCGGGTCTCGAACCCACGGGCTCAGGCAATCCACTCACCTCAGCCTCCCAAAGGTGCGGGATTACAGGCTGAGCCACCGAGCCTGGCTTGCCTCAAAGTTCTTGAACTGTAAGTTCTGCACAGCAAGATGAGTGATCGATTCCATTCTGGGTTATTTATCTATTGATAAGATTTGTTGTATGTCATTTAGGTTTTAAGTCTCTTTGAGAAGATTTTTAGGAAGTGAAAAACTAGAGATTGGTCATATGGCACATACTTGTAACAACTGTTAGTAACATCTGATGTTATTCCCATAGATATGAAAGATTTATTGTAAGCTAAGTTCCATTTAAACATATTATATATGTAATTACAAATAGTCAAATCATCTTGTGATTTTAAAAAATTAGTATTTTGTTAACATTAAAACAAGGTATTTGACAGTTGGTGCAGATATTTAATAAGAGCTAACAATGTTTTACATCTTGAGTTTTTAAAATCAATCTTCTTTCTGCACTACCCAGAGAGGGGTCCCTATGGCGTTGTTCTGGATTCCTGTCATAGTTTAAAGGAAAACTTTAACAATGTCTGGAACCCTTGAGGTCCTGCAAATGAAGAAGGAGTATGTCCTCAAGTTCCTTGCAGCAGGAACCCACTTAGGTGGCACCAACCTATCCTACCAAATGGAACAGTACATCTATTAAAGGAAAAATGATGGCATGAGGACCTGGGAGAAGTTTCTGCCAGCAGCTCATGCCATTGTTGCCATCGAAAACCCTGCTGATGTCAGTGTCATATCCTCCAAGAATGCTGGCCAGCAGGCTGTGCTGAAGTTAGCTTGCTGCTGCCACTGGAGCCACTCCCATTGCTGGTTGCTTCATTCCTGGAACCTTCACCAACTAGATCCAGGAAGCAGACTGGGAGCCCTGTCTGCTGGTGATTACTGATCCCAGGGATAACTACCACCCTCTCATGGAGGCATCTTATCTACCATTGCTCTGTGGAACTCATATTCTCTTCTGCATTGTGTGGGCATTGCTGTCCCATGCAACAACAAGGAGCTCACTCAGTGGGTCTGGTGTGGTGCATGCTGGCTTGGGAAGTTCTGTGCCTGCGTGACACCATGTCCTGTGAACACCTGTGGGAGGTTATGCCTGATCTCTACTTCTACAGAGATTCCCAAGAGATTGGAAAGAAAGAGAAGGCTGCTGCTGCTGAAAAAGCTGTGACCAAGGAAGAATTCAGAGTGAATGGACCATGCCGGCTTCTAAGTTCACTGCTACTCAGCCTCAGGTTACAGACTGGTCTGAAGGTGTGCAGATGTCCTCTGTGCCTGTCCAGCAGGTCCCTACTGAAGACCAGTTTGCAGCTCCCACTGCTCAGGCCACTAAATGGGTAGGGATAACCACTGAGTGGTCTTAAGCCGTTCTTCCACAGGCTCTTAAGTAACATAAGGTTGATGGAAAATAAACAGCAATTTCTTAAAACTATATAAAAAATAAAGTAAATCTTAAATCTCCTGCCACCCTGAAGAATATTTTTCAAGGCTCCTAAATAAAAACTTAAGTTCTGGTTTTTGCATAAAGTTGCCTTTATTTTCATGACATTATTTCCAAAACGGAGGGCCAGAGCATTCACATAAGAACGACAATGATACTTGTAATTCAGATAAATGTTATCTGAATTTAGAAGCAAGAAAAACTAGGTTCTGTAATAGAGTGTAATATGTGCAGAATAATATTTTCAGTATGGTATTTATTGAAATTTATGTCAGGTGCCTACTGGTAAAGAGAAAGTTCCAAGTTAGTAATCTGAATTACTTCATTTTTTTAGAAGGTAAATTTTAGAGATTTATCAATTAACCTTAGTTCAGTTGGGAAAAAAAGCCTGAAATCATATAATCTGAAAAAGAGATGTCATGTTTTTGCAAAGTATTTCTTCTCACCTAGATTCTTAATGAGTTTGATGTGTCAATGAGACTTTGCTAATTAGTGTAACTACAGATTTTAAATATTTAAATATTTTATTAATTTCCAAAAATAAATGAAATTCTGTTTGTCTTCTTAGAAGTCATTTATTTCCGTTGAAAGAAATTATAGAATCACTTAGGATCCTCACAAATTACTTAGAGACTTGCTAGGTGACTGCTCAGTTTTCATTCCGTTGGGGGAAAACCCCAGTTATTTTTTGAGAAATATCCTGGTACAGACATCTGTCATGCTCTGTTTGTGGAAATGGGCAGTTTTCCTGCACTTGATCCTTCTTGGGAGCTTGACTCATTTTCTCTACGCATTGACATTAAAGCATATTGATCCTTTACCTTATAACAGAAAATCTATAAGCCAGGGCCAGTTATGGAACATAAAATACAAACTTCCTATGTCTCTGCACCTATCAGAAGTGTGGTTGATGGCTCCAGTCATTTTTGGAGGATTGTCTGAAGAATAATGGAGATTATCTACTTTTTTTTAGAAAAAAAATTTTTTTTATAGAGATGAGGTCTTAGTATGTTGCCCAGGCTGATCTTGAACTCATGAGCTCAAGCCAATTCTTCCGCCTCAGCCTCCCAAAGTGCTGAGATTACAGTGTGAGCCACTGTGCCTGGCCCTTAATTATTTTTCTAAACATATTTAAGGTTTTCTCTTGGAAAGCAGCACTGTGCTATTTTGTACTTCCCCTTCCCCATTACTAGTGATGAACTAACTGTATTTTGGTTTTATGACAGCAGTCTATGCTGATGGATGCTCTACTTTTATAAAGATGTTGATTAGGACATTTTTTACCACATTATCCAATGTCTCCTTCATGAACATACACAGAAGAAACTTTTCTCTGGTTTTATTGTAGGAATAATTATGCCTCTCTTCAGTTCTCCTGAGTACTTAGTTTGTTTTTATTGTATGACTCCTGTGACTCACATGTGCTGACTGGTTGTCCTGACTGGTGTTCTCTTTGTTGATGGCTTTAGTTGGCTTAGAGCCAAATTTGAGGCCCACCTCTAACGGGTATTTAGAAAAACCTCATGATATATGCAGACCTTACCTGTAAAGACTTTCTTAGTTATTTATTTTCTCTTAATCATTTATTTTTTTTGTCGTGTGTATATATACAATTCCAATCTGCTTTAAAACCCTTGTGGAATAAAGTAGAATATACATAAATAAATTTAGAAGTTAAACAAAATTAGAATATATTATCTAGTAATCCAATTTTGGGTTTTTTTGGTGGTACAGAGGGTGGCAAGTAAGTGTAACAAAACATCTAACTTTAAAATTATTGTATGCTAGGAACTGGATTCACAGTCACTAGCAGATGAGTAATAATGACAGCTCAATATTGTAATAATTGCTTTAAAAAACTTTCATATTCCAGTAATTTTTTTTACAATATCAATAATTTTACAAAATGAGTTGCTTTTGTAATTTTGGAAGACTTCACATGAATTTACTTTTGGGAGAAAAAACTTGTTAAACAGTATATTCTGAATTATAGTTTGGAGAACCTGTTTATCATAAAGATAATTCCATAGAATACAGTTTATGAAAGCAAGGTTTTACTTGTAGCTCTAGTTTTAAAAATGTTATGATTAAGAAGATTCTTCCTAACTGGTAATACTGGTGAGTGAATCATTATACTAAAACCAGTAGTTGTTTCTCAGGTTGTCCTCATCCCTGGCACTTGCTTGGCATCCTGGAAGAAGAATGGGCATTGAGATTAGACAGATAATGAGTTTGAACCCAACTATATACTAGTCATATGACCTTGAGCAAGTTGTTATTTTTCTGACCATTGGTTTCTTCTTTTAGAAAGGGGTATAGCTACCTCACAGAGTTATTATTAGGATTAAAGTAAACAATGTGTGGCATAGTTGAATTTCTTCTCTCCTTATTTTTTTTTAATTATTAGAAATTTCTGCTTTTGGTAATTACAGTTTATAATTTAAGATGAAATATGCAATTTCCGTTCTCTCCAAATACTGCTTTGCTTAGTAGTAGAAGCAGGAAGCTGGGTAAGAACATTTAAATGCTTTTTTTTTTTTTTGAGTTGGAGTTTCACTCTGTTGCCCAGACTGGAGTGCGGTGGCCACTTCTGGCCACTGCAGCCTCTACCCACTGGGCTCCGGCGATCCTTCCACCTCAGCCTTCCGAGTTCACAGAATTACAGGCGCGCGCTACCACGGCTCATTTTTGATTTATTGTAGAGATGAGGTCTCGCCAAGTTGCTCAGGCGGGTCTCGAACCCGTGGGCTCAGGCAATCCACTCACCTCAGCCTCCCAAAGGCGCGGGATTACAGGCTGAACCACCGAGTCTGGCTTTAAATGCTTAAAGACATGGGGGCAGGGATGGATCATAAATATTTCTTGCTTTAGCAACTTTTACAATAGGGATTACTAACTAACAAGTAGGGAGCAGTTTCTTTGAACAATTCCTCCTTGTTCTTTTATACAAGTAAAATATGTTTTTCAAAGTGGCAGTGTGTGTCCTTTAAAGTAGAAATTAGTCTGTTCTAAGGAAGTCATGCAATTATGAAAGAAATGGTGTGCATGAAGATGTCCACTGTAGTAGTATTTTGTGTGTGTGTGAATGAATGGAATGGCTGTAATATTCATCAATAAGAGAATGGTTGACTAGATTGTAGAACATATAGTTAATTAAATTATTGCAAATGATAGGTCTGAAAATTGTTTAGTAAAATGGAAAATGCTTATGGTTTAGGGAGGAAGATACAAATTTGTATACTATGATTATAACCATGTCAGTATTATTTGAAGGAAATAGATTATTAATAGTTGGTTTTTTGTTCTGTTTTAGAGTGACAGATTAACAAAGATGACTTATGTGTCTAACTTTACTAATGACTCTATTAAAAGATAAGCTCATTTTTAAAAAAACAGGATGCAAATGGTGTGTATAAAGTACAGAAATGTTAAAAGTCTGAAATATATTAGGCATTTCTTCTGTATGTATGTATATGCATATGAGTATACACTTGGATCATTCTTTGTTTCTGAAACTTGTTCTTTTTTACCGTCAGTAATAGAACATGTACATATAAGTGTGTGGAGAGTCTTGTTAATGACTGTAATATGTGGAACATGAGAATGTACCATAATTTATTTAAAACATCTTTTAAGACTATTAATATCTTGATGTATCTTCATAGTTTCAATACTTACAAGCCATAAGTGTAACTGATATAAATAAGAAATATTTTCATGAACATCAGAACAAAGATAATTGCTCTCTTAAAATGTATATATTGTAAGTTTATGTTTGGTAAATAATCAGATTCAGTTTTGGAAACTGAAGATAGCAGTTCACACATATATCCCACTATCAGAAGAACAGAAATGCTTGAATGTTTGTAATCTGTTTTACCTAGCGAGCATACAGTGAAATTTGAAGGTTTATTTATGTAATTTTGTTTAATGAACAGAATTGTTTATAAAGTATTAACATTTGTCTACACAAATTGTTATGTTGCCACAATTGTTAATCTATTCTATTTTAGACAAGATTGTAGGTAGATGATGAATATACACTGTTGAGTGACTTATGGAAAGATATGTCTAGTGAATCTTTTTTTATAGGTTACATTTTATTTTTTCTTTTTTAGTTATGAGTTATTTTGATAATTGTAATAAAGATATACAGGAGTATAATTATAAAAAAATAAAAATAAATCTTTCAGTGTGATGTTTGGGTAATTTCTGGTTTTGATCTTGTGAATAGGTTGCAATGAACATTATATATTTTATATTTTGAACTCAACATATATATAAATATATGTTATATATAGTCAACATATATATAAATATAAAATATATTTTAAAAATCTATATATTTTATTTTTCAACACAAAATATATTATCAAAATCTCCAAGCTGTAGGTTTAGCTTTAGGAAAAACATATAACCTAACTGGCAAAGTTAGTCCTTAACAATCTATTCCCAAGCAGATTTTTCAGATAAACATAAATATACATCCCCATTTAACCTTCTGATTTATTAATTCTAACCACTGTCACACACAAAATAAGGTACAGCCTTTCTCCATGCTTTGTGGAACTTTTTTCCTTCCTCTTATGGGATTCCCCAAAGTTTCTGATGTTCCAAGACATTTCTACTTCATAGAGAAATGCATCTCAGAAGTATGCACATTAAGTAACGGGCCTACCAGCAGACCAGTTCCAAGGCAGGAAGTTGAGGATGTGAGTATGAATTCTGGAATACTTTGAAGCTATCCAAGCCATGCCTTTCCCATTAAAGTCCCCCACCAGGAATATGAACACTGTATTCTAAGTCTCTTCCCAATGTGCTTCTCACTCAGATGTTTTTTCCTTTCTCTTCTCTTAGAAAATCTTTATCCATTTTTAGGATGCCAACTTTAACTTGGCTGGGTTGAATTAATCCAATATTAACAGATGTCTAAATTTTTCCTTTTCACACTGCTATGCAAATTGTGGAGGCTAAGTACATAAATGTAAAAAAGTTAAGGCTTAATTTACGTGAATAAGCTTTCTTCCCCATGAAACCACTACATGGCACCTCACACTTGCACACTTGGTATAATATATACACAAAACCCCCACTCTATCTGGCACAGATATACTCAACATGCCGTAGTCAATATAATCTCTATTTTATTTTATTTTTTTACAGAAGATAGTTGTTCTTTAACCCTTAAGGACTCAACTTCTTACATGGGCTTTGGTGGAGGTCGTGAGGCAGCACACACAGGTCTAAATTGGGTTGGGGGAGCTTAGTCCTTGTGGGTTTCACGAGACTTATTCCTCACTATCTTGCTGCGAATCGCACAACTCACACAGTAATGCAGCTTCACATACAGCTTGGGAAGCACCTAGACTTCGAAGACACTCGCTTCAGAAATGTCCCTGACAGCCGCGGCCTCCACTATGTTTTGAATGACGAACTTAATAGCCTTATCCTTGGGTACGCAACTGGCGCAGTTCCTGCAGTGAATGGGCTGCACATGGCCACTGCCCTTTTTGGCACAATCATTATTCCTTCTTTTCTTTGTCATCTTGGAAGCGAGGGCCCTTTATATATTTTTATATATAAATTTAAAAATTCAATTTATGTATTTTTGAATTCACCTTTTTTGAAAGAGGTCAACTGTATGTTGTTATACTATTTTATTGGGCGTTCTTTGTTTCATGTATATTTCATCTTCCCAGTTAGATGGTAAGTTCTGTGATATCAGGTACTATGTTTAATGTTTCTTTTGTATTCACAAAGAGTCACATGAAGGAGATATTTTAGTAAATACTTATGAAGTGATATTTTGTTATTTGTGAGATATCTGTACCACATCATTGACTCTTTTTAGTGTTTAGATTTACAGGAGATAGTAAAACTTTAGGGATTGAAAACTAACCTTTAATAAAGTTATATATATAGAATCAAAGTTCTTTCTTATGAAGTACTTTTCATTAATACTATCCTGAGTTCAGTGTAAGATCACAGGGAAATCCTTTTCCTTATGAAGTGCAATTAATTATAGTGGTAGCATTTTTAAAAAGAAGCAGAATTCATACAAGTAGAATATATTTTTTAATGGACTGAACTGTTAGCAAAGTTGAACTTGCTTGTTCATTATGGTATAGTGATTGAGAGTTCTTGCTGGAAACACACTAACTGGATCTGAATCCCAGCTCTGCCATTTTCTGTCTATATTCTGGGCACATCACTTAACTTCTTTGTGCCTCAGTTTGCTCATCTTTAAAATGGGAATTACAAAAATGTCTTCTCAGAAAGTATTGTGATAATTAAAGATGTACATATATGTAAAGATTTTAAAACTGTGCTTAGCAGTAAGTACTCAGTAAATGTTAACTTTTACCATTAATATCCATTCCTTACTGTATGCTATGAAGTTCATAAAAACTGAGAGCCAAATTATATGGTTGAAATTTTTTTCTTAAAATTTTGAGATAGTTACATTATAAAATATGTGTTTTGCTTTTGTTAAGTATTTATTCAGAATGTACCATGTGCCAGGCATTGTGCTGAGTTCTATGTAATATAGTGGTGAATAAAACACACTTCCTTCCTCCCCTCAAGATACTTAGGGCAAGTGGGAAAAGCAGATATGAATGCTTAATATTTGAGCTTTATCATGGACCAGGCTCCTTGCCAAACCCATCATAAAAGTTATCACATTTGACCCTAACAAACACACTACACAGATTAGATATAAACATTATACTCATTTCATATATGAGGCTGAAAGAATTTAATTAACTTCCTCAAGATTCTGTAGCTCTTAAGTGGCAGAACTGAAGTTAAAGTCCAGCTAGTCTAATTTCAAATCTCCAGCTCTTATTTAACCACTCTGTTGGATGGTAAATAAACATAAAATAATAAATTGTGATTGTTGGAGTCTATAAGGTACTGATTAATTCTAGCTTGCCTTTTGCTTAATAGATTCAGGAGTCAAATAGAGGTAAAGATATGTACTTTATTACTAGTAAAGGTAGCATGGAGAATGACTTGACTGGACAATTCAAGTGGGTTCTTATTTCTTCCCCAGTGTATTGAACTTGCACACTCAGTCATAGGCAGAAAACTGCAGGCATTCCTTGCTTTCCTGTAGGTACACTAGTGCAGAGGAGGAAGCACTATAGGTGGCTATAGGTGGCAGGCAGACTCTGAGGTGGGGAGTTGAAGAAGCTGGGTTACAGAGGAGCAGTGACCATTTTCCCAACCTCACCAGAGCCAGTTTAGAGAACTGAGTTTAGAGAAGAGTATAAATTTACTTGCTACTTTTAAGAGGGAGAGTGTCTGTGTGTTTGTAAGAGCAAGAGAGAAAAGAAGAGAGAAGAGAACCGCTTCTCTTATGTGGGGTAAGGAAGGAGAGTCAGTGAAGGTATGGCAGAGAGGTGCTTGGGGCATCTGTGAGAAGTTGACTAAGCCAATACTTAAAAGCATAAGGATTTAGCTATAGGACAGGATGGGATGGGGGGGGGATCCTGGGAACCAGGAGCAATCTATCTGAATAATTAAAGGAACTGAAAGGAGCCAGCACGTTTAGAACATGAACATGGTGGTTGAGAGGGAAGGGAGAAGTATCACAGGAGCAGGATGGAATGATCAGTGGTGGACAACTCACTTCGGCCTTGTAGGCCATCATAAGAAATTTGCATTTTATCCTATATGGCAAGGACATTTCTTAAAGAGTTTGAAGCAAGGGAATGGTGTAAATTTAATGTGTTTTTAAAATATAAACTATTTTGTATTTTAAAATAAATTGTATTGGATACATGTGGAGAGCATATTAGAAGAGGGCGAAACAGGAGGCAGGAAGACCAGTGTAGGAAAGCAGGCTGGTGATGAGGGGGGATGACATGGACTAATATGGTAGTGGTGAAATGAAGAGAAGTTGAGTTTGAGATGTAGATGTAGAAGTGGAAACCACAGGACTTGCTGATAGATTTGAATGGGGATGGGGTGGGGTGTGTGGGAGAAATCAAGGATAACAGTCAAATATCCGACTTGAGCAACTGGATGGGCAGTCCATTTACTGAGATAGCAGAAGCAGCAGACTAGTTCTGGGGTTTTAAACTTGCTAAATTTAAGATGCTTATGTGTCTTTCATATGAAGATATCAGATAGGGCTTGGAGAAGAGATCTCAGTAAGAGACATAAATTTGGGAGTTTTCAATATATAGATGGCATTTAATTTAAAATCATGGGCACTGATGGTATTATCTAGAAGAAGAATGTGGGAGAGAGGAGAAACAAGGGCCAGTACCATACCCTGAAGAACTCCAACACATAGAGCTTGAGTAGAGGAAGTACATGCAATGGAGACAGAGATGGACCTGCAGAGAAGCCATAGAAAACCAGTAGAAGTTTGATGTAGACTCCAGGATAGAGAGTGTTTCGAGAAAGAGGAAGTAGTAACCAGGTCAGTGACTAACAAAAAAAAAGCATCCTGGATTTGGTAATAGAGGTCATTAATGACTTTGAGAAGCGGAATGGATTGAAGTAAGAATGAGAGTTGAGGTCATGAGCCAGTTATGTAGATCTGTGCTTCTCAAACTTTAAGAGGTATATAAATCACCTGGAGCTCTTGTCCAACTGTAGAGTCTTCTTTAGGGCCAAGGTACTAAGTTTCTTTTGTTGTTGTTGTTGTTTTTGAGTTCGAGTCTCACTGTGTCGCCTAGGCTGGCATCCAGTGGCATGCTTACAGCCACCGCAGCCTCGACCTGCTGGGCTCAGGCTCAGGCTCAGGGTCAGGATCAGGATCCTTCTGCCTCAACCTCCCAAGTAGCTGGAACTACAGGCATGCACCACTATGCCCGGCTAATTTATTGTAGAGACGAGGTCTCACCAAGTTGCCCAGGCTGGTCTCAAACCCCTGGGCTCAGGCAGTCCTTTTGCCTCGGTCTCCCAAAGTGCTGGGATTACAGGCTTGAGCCACTGTGCCCGGCCTAAGATACTGAATTTCTAATAAGCTCTAGATAATGCCAATGCTGCTGGTCCATGGAACACATTTTGAGTCGCAGAGGCATAGATTAGTGGTCCTTAAGCCTTAGTATGTACTAGAATTACACAGAGGGCTTGATAAAATACAGATTGCTAGACCTACTTCAAGTTTCCTATTCAGTGGCAATGGGGTGGTACCTTAGAAGTTGTATTTCTTTTTCTTTTTTGAGGCAAGGTCTCTTCTGTCACTCAGGCTGGTGTCGCCCAGGCTCATGGCAGCCTTGACTTCCTGGGCTCAGGCAATCTTGCCTCAGTCTCCTGAGTAGCTGGGACTACTGGCACGTGCCACCATAATTTATTGTAGAGATGAGGTCTCGCCAAGTTGCCCTGGCTTATTTATTTATTTGTTTGTTTGTTTTAGTAGAGATGAGGTCTCACTGTGTTGTCCAGGCTGGTCTCAAACTCCTGGGCTCCAGTGATATTTCCACCTCGGCCTCCCAAAGTGCTGGTATTACACAGGCATGAGCCATCACACTCAACAGAATTTGCATTTCTTATCAACTCTCTGGTGAAAATGATGTTGCTGCTTTGAGAACCTCTTGGTATAGATTTTTTTTTTCTTTTTTTGAGAATTTTAATTGGGATGGAGAGCCATCAAGGGAAGTCTTTTGTTTGTTGAAGATAGGAGATAACTAGAGCATATTTATGCAGATGAGAATGATTCAGTAGAAAGGGAAAAACTTTTTAGCCGTGTGATGGTTTTCAAGTTACTTAACCTCTCTGTTCAGTTTCCTTATTTATAAATGGAATGTCAGCAGTACTTATTTCACAGCAGGTACTGGGGTATTTAAGTAAGCTAAGAAAAATTGATTAAGGGGCTTAAAATAGTTCCTTGTATGCAGTAAAGATTCAATAAATGTTAATATTGCCATTATTTCTTCTGCTCGAAGCTCTTTTTCCTTATGTCTTAATGTAGTGAATTTAATCATTACCTTTTTTGGTTCTCACCTCAAATATACTTCCTCAGACAGCCTAGCTAGAGTATATTTGAGCCAACTCGTCCTGAAAACATGGTTTGGGGCAGCATATGCTGGGAAGGCGACAATGCGGCCTAGGAAGGGAAGATAACAGAACCCAACTCTGTTTATCAGTCTGTTGACTCTTCTAGATTCTATGGCTACCTGTTTTTGTACATTTTATTAGAATACAGCCATACCAGGCCAGACACAGTGGCTCAAGCCTGTAATCCCAGCACTTTGGGAGACCAAGGTGAGAAGATTACCTGAAGGGATTGCTTTGAGAACTGCCAGGGCAACTTGACGAGACCTCGCCTCTACAATAAATCAAAAAATTAGCCGGGCATGGTATCACATGCCTGAAGTTCCGACTACTTGTTAGACTGAGGCAGAAGGATTGCTAGAGCTCAGCAGGTTGATGCTGGGATGGCCGTGAGCATGCCTCTGCACTCCAGCCTGGGCGATGGAGTAAGACTTCAACTAAAAAAAAAGAATACAGCTACAGCCATTTTAAAACTTCTTATCTGGCTGCTTTCCTGCTACAATCACAGAGTTGAGTAGTTAGGACAGATACTTTAGGACTTGCAAAGTCTAAAATATTACTATATGGCCCTTTACAGAAAAAATTTGCTGACTCCAAATTTAGATGCATATAAAAGATAAGAAGGAAAAATAGAATAGTAACAAGCTTTATTTGGATAGTGGGATTATAGGTCATTTTGGTTTTTATCTTTATACTTTTTAAAATTTTGTTATAAACTTATTTAACTTGGAAATGAAATAGTCTTGTAAATACTCAAAAATGGTATTTGGAACACTTTTAATGGTGAGTTTTTTGTTTGTTTTTCTTTTCCTCTTAGTTCTGCTTTTGACACAAAAACTGGGTTACGTGTAGCAGTGAAGAAGCTATCCAGACCATTTCAGTCCATCATTCATGCCAAAAGGACCTACAGAGAACTGCGGTTACTTAAACATATGAAACATGAAAATGTGAGTTATTCATCCAAGGAAGAATAAATTTTGTTCTTGAATAGACTGGGAAAAAATGTGTTTTAATTACTGCAAATGGAAATACAAGTACATTGGAGTCTGTAAGACTTTGGTCTGTGTGTCTCGTACTGGATGCTAGTAGCCACTGGTATCAGGTCATAGCCTTGGAATGAAAATGGTGTATCTTTCTGGAGTTCTAGTTTTACTAAACTATCTCTTAGCGAGAATGCATTCTTTAAGATGTTTAAATAAAAAATGAATATATATTTTAAAGTACAACACAGAACTTACCAGAATTTTTAAGAGAAAATGTTAAAAATAAGTTTTTTATTCCTTGCCTGGTTTGCTTAAGTCTGTATTATCAGAATATGGAAGTTCATGGCTATTTTGTTATGGTTATTTCTATGGAAAAATCCGAGGAAGAGTACCTTAGGCACACTGAAAGTCCTATGAAAGATGACTGTTATTTTATGTATACTTTAATAATTTTTATTTCTTTTTAACCTTCTTTAAGAGACATCTTTTCCAGATTCAGGTATTTTAATATATATGTCAGACGTTGTTTAACTTACGTATAATTTTTCTTTTTTACCAGTTTGGTAAGTTAAGAACAATGCCATTCTGCAAAGGAGTACTTACAAATCCTAATATGGTAAATAAGTGGATATAATTGGAATAGTAACTGAAAGTAAAGAGACAATTGACTGAAGACACTTACTTTTCTGAACTTCAAAATCAAAAAGAATTTCTATGATTGCTGTATGAAAGGTTCTGTGAAAATTGTAATCTAGAAACAATGGCCATAGAGATTTTAGAGTCCTTTGGTCCTATTGATTATTACTGTATAGAAGAAAATTCAGAATCTTTGAATTTATTATTTGACTATTCAGACTTTCTTTTTTAATAATTGAACTTTTTTCTCTATAGTAAAAAATCACAGATAAGTGATCCTTTTTTAGTGTACACTTGTTTTATTAATGCAATTTTCTTTTAAATTGAGAACATTAATGCTCAAATGTGTAGTTGGGTTATGGATGCCTTTATAATCACAGTTGCAGCTTTTTATTTACTTTCATGTTTTATTTTGATTGCACACTATTGAGGAAATCATTATTTTCTACAGATAACCTCTATTCCTAAGTATAATTTTATGTGAGCAGCTATATGAAAACCTGAGTTTTATAAAAGTTTAGTGCAGAGCTGCAGCCTTCCTAGTCAGTGACATGTTTACAAGAAGCAGAGATTTTTGAAAAAAACTTTGCTCCTAGGTCTGCATAAAATCAACATGGCCTGGCAGCTTTAACTGATGTGTTTACATTTGATTTTTAGCATACTTGAGTGTGTAAGCTGTTTTCCATTACATGTTCATAAATGTGACAGAGACATTGTCACAGCTTTTCAAGTATAAATAACATTTTGAAAATGAAATGCAACCACACATTTATGGAACCCCAAAGTACCTCTGAAAGGACCAGGGTCTATGGGCCCACTGATGTATCCTGTACTAATTTAAGAACATCTGGTTTAGGAGATTACCAGTACTACACTTTAATGTTTTGCTTTCTTCATAAACAATTTAAGCCAGTGTTTAGGGCAGAATTATTTTGGGTTATCTGAATTCATGCTTTGGCTTTTCTAGTAACCATAAGAAACAACCATGTTTAGTTTTTAATGCTTTAATTTTCTGTAATGAGATAGTTTGGAATGTCTTATATGATACTGAGCTGGCTACATTTGAGCCAGTGTGCTTGTAGAAGTGGGGAAGCCACAGAGTGATGGAATACAATTGTTTTAATTGAGGAAAGGCTGTACGACTTTTAAAAAGAAAAAGAAAAAAAGAGGGATGGTTGGCTGGGAGTGGTGGCTTGTGCCTATAACCCAGCACTTTGGGAGGCTGAGGTCGAGGATTGCTTGAGGCCAGGAGTTTGAGAACAGCCTAGGTAACATAGGAAGACCCCATCTCTATAAAATTTTTTTTTTAAAAATTAGCCAGATCTGGTGCTTATGCCTGAAATCCCCAGCACTTTTGGAGGCTGAGGTGGGAGGATCCCTTGAGCCTAGGAGGTCAAGGCTGCAGTGAGCAATGATTACTACTGTACTCCTGCCTGAGTGACAAAGCAAGACTATGTCTTTAAAAAAAAAGAAAAAAGAGGGATGATGGTATTAGAAAAATAGGATTTTAATTTACATAAATCGATTTATGAGTGACTTGCTTATTAGCAGTTCATCTTTTTTTAGATTAAGATGTTTAGGCTCCAGCAGTAGAGGGTCACTAGATTAAATTAGTGATTTGTTGTTTGAACAAAAGAAGGCTCATAGCTGAGTGTCTCATAGTTCTCTATTCTGTTGGCAAATGTTTGAAGGGGGAGTCAGAAGCAGCCAAAAGACTTGACTCAATGTAGAAACATTTCTGTATTTCATTTGTTAGATGTTTACAATGTAAAAGTCGTCCCCTCCCCCCTAAAAGTAGTTTTAACCAGTTAAGAACAAAGACTTCCTGTAAGTTTTATTAAGAATTTTCGAAGTAATTTCTCTTTTCACCCTCCTCTTCCTCTTCTTTTTTAGAAAGTGGCTGTTTTGGATCACCATCCAATTTTTATAGTTGCCAGGCCTTAAAAAGCAGCAGCAACAGTAGTTTAAAACTCTTGTCAATGTAATGTGTTGGTAACAAATAAAATTTTTAGATGCCAGAGTGCACCATGTGATCTTTTACACAAAATGCCTCTGACGCACAATCAGTAGTTCATCTTGAGTTATTTTTCCTATCAGTGATAATGAATGAATGACTGGTATACATTTATTAGCTGGAGCTAGGGGATATCTTCTGTGACTTTGAATTACCCTCTGAACAAAGTTATCCAATCCATTCATAATTCAGCTTGTGACCTTGAACTTATTAACACCTGCTCTAAGAAAAGATGAAAGGGAGGCAACTGCCAGCTGCATTCTTTTGGATCTGGGCAGACGCTACAAAGATTGCCCACTTGTCGGCCTAGAGATCTGCACATTTTGAAATTTAAAAATGATTAAGGGAATTCTTTCATAAAATCTACCTGGGAGCCTTAGATTTAAACTTACAATTGTAGACCAAATGGTTGTGTTGGTGTGCTTGTGCTAAAGATATTAAATATAGTCTTTGACTACTGAGCTAAAGTGGTTTTTTTTTGGATGTGTGTAAATTAAATAAAAATGTTTTACTTATATTTTGTCAACCTTTGGACCATTGTAGGATAATCATTAGAGATATTTTCTACTTATGTGTATTGTAAATGTCTTCTAAAAGCTTGATTCCTGGGTTACTTTGAGGTGACCGAAATCATAATAGCGGAAAGAGTAAGGAAATAGACTCAAATACGACTTGAATTAAAAGAAAACTTCTAGTAAAGAAATGAGAAATGAATAGATTATGGAATATTCCTAAAATGTTCTTCAGATCTGTTTTAATGCTGGGAAACTTATTTTACAATATTTTCCTTATGATTAGTATTTTATAAACATAATTAATGGAGGAGGGATATTTTGTAAAAGCCCACAAAAAATTGTAAAATACTTTGTTGTAACATAGATAGTTTTGATCTTAGAAGATTATTGTTTTGGTGTGCTTGCATTAAATATATTAATTATTGTAAATATTTCCCTTTCTGAGAAAATAAAATTTGGCAGGGTACTTACCAGCCTGCTTTTCTCTTTTTCCACCCCCCAAGTCACACTTCATTGTTCTTGTTGCAGCCATTCTTTTCAGTCATTTAAATGATTTGGTTTTAGCTTTATGTCTCAAATTCTATTAATGGAAGTGGTTGCTTCAAATAGTTTGCTTATGTATATTATATTTTATAATTTTTCTGAGATTAGACGTCATTGGGCACATTCAGGGTATTATGGCCTTAGACATATTTTGTAATTCTTTATAAACTCTGCTCTCCACTTATTTTGGTGTTCCACATTGGGGCAGTAAAAGGCACTGTCAGATACATTGTCCATCAGTTCTCCTCACAGTACTATAAAAATTAACAGTGATATTGCCATGCTTTTCATATGGGGAAAAAGGAGCTCAGAGAAGATACCAAATCTATTTATTATTATTTACATACCAAATATTGAACTACTGAATGCCAGGCACTAAGTATTCTGAGTGCTGGAGTTATTGGAATAATGAAGATACAAGCTCATAGATCCAAGAAATCACAAACTTATAGTTGGGTTTAAACTTACAGCTGTTTGATTCCAAAACGCCTGTTGTGTTGAAATTGTGGTTTTTATTTGAAAATATTTTTGACTTTTGTTTTTCTTGTCTTTGAGGTAACTCTTGCATGTGTAAATTGAATCTCTAATGATTACATTTTTTGATATGATGATGATTTTAACAGTCACATTTGAAATAATGTAAAACACTGAAAATTGTTTTAAAATTTACTTATTTAGGAAATGGGACATCTTAGATAACAAGAATCAGTGATTAGAAAATATTGGAACAGGTGTATAAAATTGGCGTCTGGATCTCCAGAAGCCAGTTCTACCTTAAGTAAAAGTAGGTGTAAGGGAGAGTAATTAAAAGACCAGAGGTCTTAAGCCAGGAGTGTACCAATCAAGGGAGACAATTAGGGCTTAGATGGAGAAGGCAAAGGAAAGCGGATTTGGCTTACATTTAAAGCACTGTTCAGAAGTCACCATGGATGAGGTCACAGATATACTATTGGTGGGAATGTAAGTTGACCTCCCCTTTATGGAGGACAGTTTGACAATACTAAGAACTTTAAATATATTGGTGTCCTTTGATCCTGTAATCTTATTTCTTGAAATAAGTTTTCTGGAAGAAAATATGAGATGTGAGCCAGGCTCAGTGGCTCAGCCTGTAATCCCGCACTTTGGGAGGCTGAGGTGAGTGGATTGCCTGAGCCCGCCGGTTCGAGACCTGACTGGGCAACTTGGTGAGACCTCATCTCTACAATAATTTAAAAATTAGCCGGATGTAGTAGCGCGTGCCTGTAGTTCCAGCTACTTGGAAGGCTGAGGCAGAAGGATCGCTGGAGCCAGCAGGTCGAGGCTGCGGTGGTCGGGAGCGGCCACTGCACTCCAGTCTGGGCGACAGAGTGAGACTCCAACTCAAAAAAAAAAAAAGAAAATATGAGATGTGCAAAAATATATATTTTACCATATTTCTTAAATGTCTAAAGATAGAAAATTGGTTAAATTATGGTATACATAAATGATAGATGTGGTATATACAAATATTATTGAAAAATATTTAAAGATGTGAGAATAGTCATTATATGTTTAGTGAAAAGGCAGGATATAAAACTGTATTCACGGTGTAACCTCAATTTAAGTTTATAGCAGCAAAATAAAAGGAAATACATCTCAGAGTGTTAATAATTATAAAAGGTGGTATAATTATGGGTAATTTTCGTTTTCTTGTATATAGTTTTCTGGGTAAGGATCTGAAGGGTGATTTTGTCTCTTGGGAACAATTTATAAAGACTTGAGAAGCTGTTCTCCTTGAATTCTAAGGCTCCTCCCCAACTTCTTTCAGGGTTAGGCTGTATATATATATATATATATATTTTTTTTTTTTTTTTTTGGAGTTGAAATCTCACTCTGTCGCCCAGGCTGGAGTGCAGTGGCACAGTCACAGCTCACCACAGCTTCAACTTCCTGGGCTCAGGTGATTCTTTTCCCTCAGCCTCCTGAATAGCTGGGACTACAGGCACATGCCACCATGCCTGGCTATAGGCTGTATAATTGAAGTCACTTTTAAAAGCCTGACATTTGAATGAGTGGAGTAACATGCTAATTAGATAATCTCTTTCTCATGATAATGTTTTGAGCATTAACATATCTTACTTTGAGACCTGTGTGTTTAACTTGGTAGTTGAGAGCAGTATGCTAGTGAGAGCACAGTCATGGGTTCAGTCTTCATGAGAGTCATCTAGCTTTTGCTTATTTCATATCCAGGCACCCTAGCTGGGTGTATTACAAATGAATTATAATATTTTTTATTTGCTTTCTCAATGCCTAACTTTGTAGAAATGAGTGGCCTGTGTCTTAAAGCGTTTTAAGGCAAGAGGAGAAGAGTGCTATATGTGGATAAACCAGTATAAATTTATAACCAGCAGAACTGCCCAAAGGCCATGGATTACCAAGTATTAAGTAGCTCTTTGCTTTTTCCTTGTGTAAAGATAGGCTTTTTAAAAAATTTTAAATTGTCTGATTTAAATATCTATAATTATTAAGAAAATTATAATATCAAGAATATACTAAGAATATTTGGGAACTTTACCGATGTCAGTTTTGAAGATTGTACAGTTAACATGGAAATTTTCCATGAATATTTTTAAAAGCACAGAATACTGTGGTAACAACTGTAGAGGTATGAGTTTTTTTTTTTCTGTTGGTTAATTCATTAGACCATTAGTACACATGTCAGGCAGGTTCTAAATTTTTTTGCTTCCTGATAAACTTATTGGCTATATATGATCAAATTCTAAAGAGATGGAGATTTTTAATGGTAAAATAGGTCATCATGAGAATTGATATAACGAGTAAGATACAAAAGAATAATTTGTATAGAAAATCAATTGGAGTTCTATGATGTCATGTTACTGAACTGAGGTAGCTGAATTTGAAATTAGTTCCTGTAAACATGATTAAGGCCTCTGAAGGATACCATAGTAAGTTCAGTATTTATTTACTATTTAATTTTTATGTTTTGTTTTTTTTTTTATAGGTGATTGGTCTGTTAGACGTTTTTACACCTGCAAGGTCTCTGGAGGAATTCAGTGATGTGTGAGTAAATCTTTTGTATTTGCCTTCCTGAGCTAGAGGATGATTAGCAGCTTATTTCTATTCCTGGACCATTGAGCAGTATACAGATGTCAAAAGATTCTTTATTCTTACTACCCAACTCTCCTTGGGGATGGGATGGATACAGAAGATATATGTTATGGGTGCTCCATGTTAGTATTTCCATCATTTCAGGCACACTGTACCCCATTTAAAGAGTCAGTGTTGAATCCTTACAAAGTTTCATGGAGAGGGGAGCATAGGGAGTTTTTACTATGGTTTTTCTTTTCAAATTGCTTGTTTTAGTTCTTTCTTCCTTTTTTTTTTTTAAGAGTCAGGGTCTCTTTGTGTTGCCCAGGCTGGACTTGAGCTCCTGGGCTCAAGTGATCCTCCCGCTTCAGCCTCTTGAGTAGTTGTTACTATATGTACATGCCACTGTACCTGGCCTGTCCCAGATTATAGAGGTGCTCTTCAAGAAATGTAATGGAACCCCAGCCATATAGGTTTATCCCCCGTACATGTGGGCAGTGATACTAGAACTACATGCTAATCCTTGAAGTATTAGATTTTGCACTGGAAGAAGGGACAGGCCCCACATATTGAAAAAGGCTTGTTCTCCCAGCCTTGCGATCTCTCTGTTATGCTTGGAATCCTTAGGAACTAGTAGTGGGCTGCTGAGGAAAATGAAACAGGGAAGGAGAGAAAGCTACTACAAGGATATGTTACTGAGCTGGTCACCTCTGTGGGCAGCTGGATTGAAAACTGCCAGGATCTAAGAAACTGTACAGAATGTATCTGAGATAGGGAACATTTATCCACTGACTCCTGACCCCATTGGCAAGGGTTGCCCCATGGGTCATTAAAGCCTTTACATGCCCAAGTTGTACATTTGTGTATTAAGTCAGAGTGCATCAGGTGTTCCCATGCATGTGCGAGCTCTCTAGTTTAGTAGCTTTTCTAATGTCTGAATTGACACAGCTTCCCTGTCCCTAACTCACAGATACACTATACAGTAAAAGAGAAAGAACACCTTAAATACAGAGTTATCCATTTGGTCCTATTAAAATTTTGGCATTCCTGTGTGGAAAGACTTACCATTATGAAAGCCAGAATAGAATTGTAGATCGTGGCTGCTCTTCCTTAACCTCCACTCCCCATTGTCCCCAGTGCTGACCCAGACCAGTTTTCCCCCGCCCTTACCATTTGCTCCTTTCCCACAGAACACACAGAGGAATAAGTTTAAGCTTGTATATTCTGACTAAGGGAAGGGGGAAAGAAATAAAGAAGAAATGGAAAGAGCAGGAGGAAAGGTTGCAAAAACATTTTCCCATCATTTGAATTTAGTTGGGACGTGATATGACTGAGAGTAGAAGTTGAGAGAGGAGAATTCAGTCCAAGGATAAGAATCACCTCCTCCCCAGTCACATTAGCCTTGATCCTGCTAATGAAAGTTTAAGAAACAAGCAAAGAAAAAAAAAAAAAGCATTAACTAAGGACTACTGTGCTTCCTGCAGCCTTGCTTGGCACCAGAATGTGGAGGCTTACAGAGATTATTGGATGCTACCCAGGGGCATGTGTTTTACAAGTCATTGAGTCCTGCTGTAGGCTGTGCTTGGAAAAGAGAATGTTGCAGAATTATGGTTTTTATATTCTCCCTAAAGGTAGAAGAAATGCTGAAGTAATACATTTGTGAATTATTTTGGAAAACATTTAAGTTAGGTCTGAGCTATATCTTGAAAATTTAGATAAAATGAGGATGGATTTATTTTAAAAAGGAATTGACTATTTGCTGTCTTGGGCAAATGTTATATTTTGGCTTAGTGGGGCATTCTGGAACTGGATTAGTAACTTATATTTTTCTATGTGAAAAGAACTTAATTAAGGCCAGTGTCTATTTAAGAGGCTAAGTGCTATTGATTGTTGTACCTTTGGCTCACCAACTACAAGTCTACCCACTAAAGTCTCATTCATTCATTCATTCAAGCTGTTGAGCAAGAATCTTTTCTTTCTGCTTAATCCTAGCTGGGTTCTGACTGTTTTTTTATAAACAAGAACTGAGTTCATCTCTTGTAAGCCAATCTCAGTACTACTTGTTGAATACTTACTGAGTTCAGGACACCAAGCAGAGTGTAGGACAGGCTTAACATAATCAGAAACACTAGTCTTTCCCTTTAATAAAATCATAGTCTGGTTGGGGGAAACAAATTCAAAACACTTTTGTATCTAAGTTAACAACTGTGTATCCAGCGTGACCTTGGACATGTCACTTTACCACTGTAGACCTAGTCAACATTCCTGTAAAATGATGAAAATTGAGTCAATTGACTTCTGAAGTGTTTTGAATTGCAGAAAGTCTCTGAAAATTAGAGTGATTAACCTAAGTTTGCCCTTAGAAAAAACATTTTATTGTTTATTTTATTGTAATGTTTATATCACTGAATAAAACAGCACTTGGATCAGGACTATAGTTACTTCAGTGTTCTCTAAAGTCATTTCAAAATATGCGTAAGAGACTAAAACACCTTCATGTACAATTGCAGGGTTTGTGAATTCAAATACTTTCAAGGTCATACAAATAACATAAATGAGACTCAGTGTTATACCTCTGGGAGTGGTGAGGTCTGTGTCAAAATGTATCTGTAGCCCTTAAAAGTATTCAAATTCACATTAAAACAAAACAAGCATACAAATAAAACCCTTCTCTTCTGGCTAAACCAAACTCAGTAAAGTCTAGAGTGGTTCCACAGGCTGCCAGGTTTAGAGGAGTCTGTAATTTTGAACAGAGTTTTTTGGTGCTAATTAGCAAAATTTCTAATTATTTTCAGATTTACAGTTGACTTTTAATCATGCAGTACATGCGTTTGTGCTTTTATGTTTCCGTTAGCACTTTTCATTTGACATATACAATCATGCAGTGCCTTCTGAGAAATATATCATTAGGTGGTTTTGTTGTTGTGCAAGCATCATAGAGTATACTTAGTGTATACTTCCACAAACCTAGTTGGTATAGCACTACTACATGCCTAGGCTACATGGTATAGCCTATTGCTCCTAGGCTATAAACCTGTACAGCATATTACTATACTGAACACAGTGGGCAGTTATAACACAATGATATTTGTGTATCTAAACATAGAAAAGATTCAGTAAAAATATATTGTAATCTCATGGGACCACCATCATATATGTGATCCATTGTTGACCAAAACATTGTTATGAAGTACATGACTATAGTTCAAATTTTTACTGTGTTTTCAATTTCTAGGTTAATAGATATCCGCATATTTTATTTGTAAGACTATACTAATTGAGAAGGGAACAATAGCTATGAGTTTTGATCATTAGGAACAATGTGCAGTTACTGAATCTAACAGATGTAGATGATTTTGGAAAATGTATGGTTAAAGGATGGGTGTACCAAGTTGCTTTTGACTGCCATATGATGTGATCGTATAAATGGCAAAATTTTGTAAAGATGCAATATATCTAGACCTTTTAAATTATTAGAAATCATTTAAACATCTTCTCTTGGCTTTTTGATAATATTTGGCAAGAGACCTCATATATGTGCCAATGTATGCTGCACAAATTTAGCAACCATTAGAAATGCAAAAAATCTCACCTTGGGAGGCAGAAGCGAGAGGATTGCCTGAGTCCAGGGGTTCGAGACCAGCCTGGGCAACTTGGCGAGACCTTGTCTCTACAATGAATAAAAAAATTAGCAGGGTGTGGTGGCACACACCAGTAGTTCTAGCTTGGAAGGCTGAGGGCGGAAGGATCGCCTGAGTCCAGCAAGTCAAGGCTGTGGTAGTCAGGAGAGTACCACTGCATTCCAGCCTGGGTGATAGTATGAGACTCTGACTCAAAAAAAAGAAATACAAACATCTTAACTAGGCAGTATTTGAACCTAACCCCAGAGCAAGCCGTAACTTAATGATCTACAGTATTGCCTTTTTTTATAGTGCTTCTCTGGTCAAGCTTAGTAGGCAATGGAGAATTTTTGGATTCTTCCTGGAATCTATTCCCTCAAATTTTAGAGAAACCGAATTATCGTGGATTAAGTGGAAACTAGTCTCCTGACATATTCCCTTTTATTTTACACTTTCCTGTCCCAAGTTTCTAACACTGAATTCCTTATCTCTTCATTCTTGAGGAGGGAAATGGAAGAGGTTTTATATCCACTGTGATCTAGCAGAAGACTTACAACAGAGTCAGTCACCAGTGTTTGTTTTAGTGGGCAGATAGATGATCACTAGCTTAGCCTTCTACTTACTATGGTTGTCCAACTAATAAGTTTAGCCTTTTATTTCATTGTAAAAGGTGCTGAAGACACTGAATTGAAAAGAGGAGTTTCTGGATTTACATTTTAGCCTAATTTTGTTCCATAAATATTTGAATGTCCACTTTATGCTAGGAACAGTACTAGTCCCTGAGGAATACAACAACAAATAAGAGTTGAGACTCTTAATGGGAAAGAAAAACAGCTTAATACAATCTGGTAAGATCAGAGAGGTCTTACATGATTTGGTGTTGTGTACTCTCTCATCTAATCTCATCAAGCCCCCTTTCCACCTGCTTTCCAGTCACTTTGGCCTCTTTCTTTTCCTTGAACACAGACATCTATACCCTTAATAAGTCCGTTGCACTGGTTTCTAATACTGACTTGGAACACTTTCCCCACATGCCTACATGACTGGCTCCTTCATGTCCTTTATTTAGGACTCTTCTCAAGGGTCTTCTCATGAGAAGCTGTTTTCCCCTTACCACTGTAACTGAAATCATAGTCCTCCGTGTTTGTCTATTTCTTACCCTGCTTTGTTCTTAGCAAGTTTTGCCATCGTGTTTGTTATTGTCTGTCTTCTCCTTCTACTTATAAACTGTATTAGAGCACGGAGTTTGTTTTCTTCCTTGCTGAACCTTTAGTACTTAGAACAATAACATGCACTCAGTTGTTGTTTGCTAAACAGGTATACACAAGAATTGCCATGACAATTCAGGACAGGTACAGAGTGCTAAAGGACCACATAGAATGGCCACATAGAATGGCCACCCAGATGTGGGGTGTCTTCAGAGATGTCTTTGCAAAAAAGAGATGTCTACACTGAGTGCTTGAAGGATGAGTGAGAGTTGGGAAGGTGGGAAAATGCAAGTTCAGCCAGGGGCCAAGAGAGCTGAGGGCAGAGTTGGTGTGGTTGGTAGGAGTAAGGGTGTATGTGGCAAAAAATGAAGCTGGAAAAAGGAGGGTCATTTGGAGCTTTTTAGGCTAAGCCTTGTTAAGGAGGTTGCCTGAGAGGAGAGACCAAAGAGTACCGAGTGTCGAAGATGGAATTGGAAAAAGGATGAAAGGTTTTACTTTTGTGTGGGATGACATGGTTTAACTCTCTGTCCCTTCCTTCCCACACAAATACATTCCATAGTGTGCAAGAAAAATATTTTATTTTAGCAGAGGCAGTTTTTCTCCTGGATCCTTAACACATTAGGAAGTGTTTTAGATGAGCATACTAGTTGAAAACTTGAAATGGATTTAATACTTTTCTGGGAACTAAAATTTATGTAATGATACTTATTATTGATATCTGACTATAATTTTCTTTTGGTTTGAATTTCTTGACCACATTATAACCATGTTCTTTGTTTAAAAGCATAGTCTTATGCATGTGAATGAAACTGAAAAAACATATGGGTGGGCAGTTCTATAATACTAACTTTTTAATTTTCAGTAGCATCTTATAATGTACAAAGGGGTTTCACACCAATTTTCTCGTTTGACACAACAACCCTGTGAAATAGGTATTATTCGTCTAATTTTCAGATGAGGAAATTGAGGTTGAGGGATATGAACCTACTTGTATAATATCACATACATAATTGCATCTCATCCAGGTCTTTTGGCTCCACATCTATTTCTCATCACACTTTTTCCAGATCTAAGGCTATGTTTATTATTTGAAAGTCTGCAATTCATTCTTATTGAGTAAATAATGTGTTTGGTTTTGTGTAACATGCCAAAACTAAAGGTCTGTCTGTCCTTGTCTTCCAGTTGCTTATGGTCTTATTAAAGAGATAAAGCATAAATATCACCTAAAATAACTAAAGGACTGAGTCAGATCTGTAATGTCTAGACAACATACAGGACATTAGAGAAACTTGGTGGAGGAAAGCCTCTAAAGAAGATAATAACTGTCCAAAGGAACAGACAGGGTTGGGATACAGAGGTTGAGCTTTATTCCTGACAGTCAGAGGAGGATCAAATGTATAGAAAAGAGGTTTGTATGGAATGGAGAGTGTTAAATAAATAGATAGCCATTTATTTTTCTTTTGTACTTGAATAAAAGTTGTATATTAAAGAATTTTGATTTATTGGTGTGTTTATATGTAGGTTTGTTTTCCTAATTTAGCTAATAAACATTATCTGCTTGAAAATAGTACCAGTTGTTTGGGCTTACAGAAATACTTTTACTTTTTGAAACTAGGCTGAGTGCTCAAGATAGGGAATAAAGAAAGAGAAATGATCTAGAAGAACGATAAGTGAGTTAACTTTATAAACATTTGTATTTATAATTAATTTTCTTATTAGAGCCATCTGCTGAAATGGGGATGGTAGGTGGTAAAACTTGCAGATGTCTTCATGGATTCACATTTGAAATCTAAATAAATTACACATCTTTTTAAGAAAATACCATTTCATTTTATCTGACATGACCAATAAGATGCCACCTTTTTCCTCAGATTAGTTGATTTAAAAAGCTTGCAACTCTTCAAGGCCTAGCTTAGCGTTTGAATCCTCAAGCAGTCTAACCCTAATTCATGTCTTCCTAAGTCTTTTCTGGGGTCCTCTCCTGACATATGCATGTCAAAGATCTTATCTAGTAAGCAGACCAGATTGTTCTAAAGTAAGGACTGAAGAACCATTCAACAACCAAGTAGGCAGCCACTGTCTCAAGCACTCTGATGTCGTCCCCTCTTATACCTCTAATCATGCTCTGTTATGATTATTTATATATACCTTCCTCTCATCTAAATGCTTTATGTATGTTTTCCACTGCTGCATCCCCGGTGCCCAAAAATAAGTATTTGTTGATGGAGTAATAGAATAAATGAGTGACCCTGTGCTGTCACTGTTTATAACTAGTTGATGATTTGGTTGTCTGACAGCATGCTCAGTGCTCTCTCATTTGTTTTGTTTCGTTTTGTTTTGAGTTGAGTTGGAGTTTCACTCGTTTGCCCAGGCTGGAGTGCAGTGGCACACTGCTCACAGCCACAGCAGCCTCGACCTGGGCTCAGGCAATCCTTCCACCTCAGCCTTCCTAGTAGCTGGAAATATGGGCACGCACCACCGCACCCAGCTAATTTTTTGATTTATTGTAGAGACAGGGTCTCGCCATATTGCCCAGGCTGGTCTTGAAACCACGGGCTCAGGCAGTCCTCTTGTCTCTGCCTCCCAAAGTGCTGGGATTACAGGCATCAACCACCACACCCAGCTGTTCTCTCTTTGGCTAGCTTTTTTGTTTTAATCCTGTAATGTAGACCATATGATAAAATATTGAATCTAGTTTGGCTGATGCAGGTAATGCAGAGGGTATCTATTAGGAATCATTGCTTCAAGTGAGAATAGATCATTGTGAAATAAGCTTACTAAGCTCCCTACCTGACTGCTGAAAGGTTCTCCAACCCTTACATTAGAACAGTCAGGTCTGATTACCAGATAAGGTCTTTGGTACCAAGATTTCTAAAAATGTGCCCTTGCCCTGTCTTACTAGTAGTGCTATATGAGTTGTCCTGAATCATTTAATTCAATTTAGCAGTAATTGAGTGCCTGCTATCTACTAGACATTGTTTTAGATACTTTAGCTACTATGAAGAATAACACTAAAAATCCGTATTCCATGAACGTTGTACAGATAGGTAATAATAAACAGTGAGACCGGCACAGTGGCTCTCTCCTGGGATCTCAGCACTTTGAGAGGCCAGAGTGGGAGGATTGCTTGAGCTCAGGAGTTTGAGACCAGCCTAGGCAACATAACAAGAATTTATCTCTACAAAAATAAAAGATAAAAAAATTAACCAGTCATCATGGTGAGCACCTGTAGTCCCAGCTACTCAGGTAACTGAGGCAGAAAGATTACCTAAGCCCAGGAGATCAAGGCTGTGGTGAGCTTTGGTGGTACCACTGCACTTCAGCCTGGGCAGCAGAATGAGACTTCAATTCAAGAAAAAAAAAAAATGGTGAGCATTGAAAAAAAGGAAATCTTATACTACTAATACAGGCAATAATGCTATAGATCAGGGTATCCAAACTTTTGACTTCCCTGGTCTGCAGTGAGTAAAGGAATTGTCTTGAGCTGCACATAAATTATATCATATAGTTAGTGTGTATACATAATAAGACTTTAAAATTTTTTATTACAAAGTTTAGAAAAATGAAAACAATATAAAACTAGTGAGAAATTTGACCTTGTTTTTGTAAAACTAATCTGTCAACATCTGGTTTCATAGAAGTGGTCGCAATTCTTAGTGAGTTCTCAAGGTGCTCTTCGGAAACGTTTGAATTTTGCTCTTCATAATTTTTTTTTTTTTTTTTTTTGAGTTGGAGTCTCACTCTGTCACCCAGACTGGAGTGCAGTGGCTGCTCCCAGCCACCACAGCCTCGATCTGCTGGGCTCCGGTGGTCCTTCCGCCTCAGCCTTCCAAGTAGCTGGAACTACAGGCGTGCACTACCATGCCTGGCTAATTTTTGATTTATTGTGGAGATGAGGTCTTGCCAAGTTTCCCAGGCAGGTCTCAAACCCGCAGGCTCAGGCAATTCACTCACCTCAGCCTCCCAAAGCGCGGGATTACAGCTGTGCTTCATAATTGTAAACTGCTCACAAATGTATGTGCTGCCAAAAAACCATGTCATGAATAAGGAGTGATTATGAACTTTAAAAATGGAACTACACATGGGGTCATGAAGAAAATAAATGCTAAAAAAGACAGGATGTTAAAGGACTTTTGTGGCCGAGCTCGGTAGCTCAGTGTGTAATCCCAGCGCTTTGGGAGGCCGAGGTGAGTGGATTGCCTGAGCCCGGGGGTTCGAGACCCGCCTGGGCAACTTGGCGGGACCTCATCTCTACAATAAATCAAAAATTAGCCGGGCGTGGTAGCGCATGCCTGTAATTCCGGCTATTTGGGCTACTTGGAAGGCTGAGGCGGAAGAATCTCCGGAGCACAGCAGGTCGAGGCTGCGGCAGCCGAGAGTGGCCACTGCACTCCAGTCTGGGCGACAGAGTGAGAATCCAACTAAAAAAAAAAAAGATTTTTGTGGGGCTGCATTACTAAGCCTTCTGGTCCACAGATTGAACTTGCCTGCTTTAGATGGAAAGGTAGAACAGGAAAGGGGAAATAGCAGTAAAAAGGCAAGGGAAGAGACAGAATTTTAAATGAGTGGTGAGAATAGGCCTCATTGAGAAAAATTTTGAGCAAAAATATGAAGGAGCAGAGGAATTAGACTCATGGATATCTAGAAGAAGAACATTGCAGTCAGAAGGAACAGTCAGCGTGAAAATCCTGAGGCAGAAGACTATATGCTGTATTGGAACTGGAGCAAGGAGGCCAGTGTGGAGCTGTGTAAGAGCAAGAGAGAAATAGATGAAGTAGTCAGATAATTGTGAGCAGGGTACTGAATTGTGTAGGGCTTTATTGACCATTGAAAGAATTTTTATATTTTACTCTGAGTGAAATCTTTTGAGGAAAAGTGAAAGTCTTGAGGAAAAGACTTGCATGATCTGATTTTTTTTTTTTTTTTTTGAGTTGGAGTCTCACTCTGTCACCCAGAGTGGAGTGCAGTGGCCGCTCCCGGCCATCGCAGCCTCGACCTGCTGGGCTCCGGCGATCCTTCCGCCTCAGCCTTCCAAGTAGCCGGAATTACAGGCATGCGCTACCACGCCTGGCTGATTTTTTTGATTTATTGTAGAGATGAGGTCTTGCCAAGTTGCCCAGGCGGATCTCTCACCCGCGGGTTCAGGCAATCCACTCACCTCAGCCTCCCAAAGGCGCAGGATTACAGGCTGAGCCACCGAGCCTGGCTCTGATTTTTATTTTTTTAAGAATCATTCTGTCTCCTGTGTTGAGAATAGACTGTACAGTCCTGAGGATCATTGAGTGAGTTCTAGAAGCTTATAGTTGCAGATTGTTAACCCCTATGCATGTTTTAAATACCCTGTTTAAATTCTGGAGGCATTTTGTCTTTTGACAATTGCTTTGACTAGGAGGGATAGTAGTAAAGAATTTAGTCTGTAGATATAGGAGAGACTTTTTTTCTACATAGGTTCTCTATGATTGTTTTATGCTTTAAAAAATGTAAGGGTGGGAAGCCTTGACAATCAGGTATTAGCCAAGAAGTATTTAATAAATGAAGATCTGGAAGTGGGCACTGTGTAGAGTGCTGAAAGCCACTCATTACCGAGTTCTGCCTTCTGACTAGTGCAGTACATCTTACACGATCACTGTGAGAAATGTGATTTTTGCTTTTTATATTTTGATTAAATTTAAAGGAGACCAACTTCACAAAAAAAAAAATGAAAAACAAGACCTGTATTAGACCATGCAATCATCTTTTCAGCCTTTACCCTAATAAAGTCCAGCTTACTTAATTCCTTTTGAAAGATGGGAGAAATGGATAGTTTTCCAACTATACTCAAGACAAATCTTCCTTAATTTATTGTAGGCATTATGTATGTTGACTGTATTAGACATATCTTTACTAAAATGCAATTAAACATGCTTCTCAGAAACAGAGACTGTAGAAATTACATGACTCTCTATTAATGCCCCTTTTGGAATGAACTTATTTTTTATGTTGCTGAAGGAGTTTCATTTATTGATTTAAATAATACAGACTTTTTTTGTTCTGTAATTGACAAACATTTGATTTTTAAAATACACTGTTTACATTAGGTCACCACAAGCAGATTTACATATAGCCATCAACTACAGAAAAACACAAGAAAGTAAGTTTCTGTGTGATCCAACATAGATACTCTTTCCTTAATCATAAGAAAATTAAAAATTTTAGAAACTAAAGCTGTTAAGTTTACAAAACACTTTATTTTAAAGAAAATAAATGATTTTTCATTTTCTTTAAAATTTTTTTATTTTAAAGATGTGGGGTACAATTCGGGATTAGGTATACAAGTAGTCATCGTATAGGCAAAGTTTGGGCCTCACTTTGATCTCTTCTTTGCTTAGTTTGAGATCAGGTACCCTTACTGATGTTATGTGCCCACCGTCCTCCCCTGGTAGTATCCCGCTACTGCCGATTCTTTTCTTATAGTATTATGGTAAATGATCAGGGTCCACTTATGAGTGAGAACATGTGGTACTCAATTCTTTGTTTCTGTGACAGATCACTAAGTATTATAGACTCTAAATCCATCCAGGTTGCTGCAAAGTCCATATGTTTATCCTTCTTTATGGCTCCATAGTATTCCATTGTGTATATATACCACATTTTTTTTTAATCCAGTTCAGTTTCGATGGGCAGTATGTCTTTGCTATTGTGAATAGTGCTGCAGTAAACATGTGTGTGCAGGTGTCTTTTTTTGTAGAATAATTTGAGTTCCTCCAGGTATATTCCCAGTAGGGGGATTGCTGGGTCATATGGAAGGTCAATTTCTAGTTCTTTTAGAAATTGTCATACTGTTTTCCATAGAGTTTAAACTAGTTTGCATTCCCACCAGCAGTGTAAAAGCATTCCCTTTTCTCCACATCCTCGCCAGGATCTGTTTTTTGTTTTATTAATGATGGCCATTTTTACTGGGGTTAGGTGGTATCTCAATGTGGTTTTCATCTGCATTTCTCTGATGATTAGTGAGAATAGACCAGTGGAATAGGATAGAGATTCCGGAAGCAAAAACCTCAATTTTTCAACCAACTCATCTTCGACAAAGCTTCCACCAACAACTACTGGGAAGAGAACATATTCAGTAAATGGTGCTGGGAAAACTGGCTAACCACATGAGGAAAATTGAAACAGGACCCCTACCTATCACCATATACAAAAAGACCTAAACGTAAAACCTCAAACCATAAGAATCTTAGAAAATGCAGGAGTCACCCTTATGGGAATCGGAGTAGGCAACCAATTCCTAATCAGAACCCCAGATGTCCATGCCATAAGAGATAAGATAGATAAGTGGGACCTCATTAAACTGAAAAGCTTCTGCAAAGCAAAATAAACCATCAAGAGAGCAGTGAGACAGCCCACAGAACGGAAAAAATATTTGCCAACTGTATATCTGACAAAGGCTTGACATCCAGGATCTACAAGAAACTCAAATGTGCCAAAAGGGGGAAAAAAAACCCCAAAAAACAGCCCCATTAAAAAGTGGGCAAAAGACATGAATAGACACTTCTCAAAAGAAGACATATGGACAGCCAACAGACACGTGAAAAAGTGATTTTTCATTTTCTATTTTTGGCATCAATTTTAATTCTTTCCAGTGGAATCAAAACCTCCTGAGCACCTTTCAGTACCATCCAAAACTTGAATTTCTATTTCTGAATAAAAAATTTGTTCCCAGCCGGGCTTGGTGGCTCAGCCTGTAATCCCGCGCCTTTGGGAGACTGAGGTGAGTGGATTGCCTGAGCCCGTGGGTTCGAGACCGTCCTGGGCAGCGAGACCTCATCTCTACAATAAATCAAAAAAAAATCAGCCAGGCATCGTAGTGCACGCCTGTAGTTCCGGCTACTTGGAAGGCTGAGGCGGAAGTATCGCCGGAGCCCAGCAGGTGAGGCTGCGGGGGCTGGGAGCGGCCACTGCACTCAAGTCTGGGTGACAGAGTGAGACTCCACCTCAAAAAAAAAAAAATTTGTTCACAAATAAGCTGCACAATTCAGTCGACTTTTTTTTTCCTTTGAGTTGGAGTCTCGCTTCGTCACTTAGATTGGAGTGCAGGGCCACCCCAGCGTTGACCTGCTGGGCTCTGGCAAACCTTCTGCCTCAGCCTCATAAGTAGCTAGACCCACAGTCACACGCTGCCTCACCCAGCTAATTTTTTTGTTGTTTTTGAGCTGGAGTCTTACTTTGCCCAGGCTGGAGTGCAGTAGCACACTCACATCGACCTGCTGGGCTCCAAAGGTCCTTCCGCCTCAGCCTTCCAAGTAGCCAGAACTACAGGCACAAGCTACTGCACCCGGCAAATTTTTTATTTATTGTAGAGATGAGGTCTCACCAAGTTGTTACAGAACCTGTGGGCCCAGGCAATACACTTGTCTTGGTCTCCCAAAGTGCTGGGATTACAGGCTGAGCCACTGAGCCTGGCCTACTATTTTTTTTATTGTAGAGATGAAGTCTCACCAAGTTGCTTGGGCTGTCCTCGAACCTGCGGGCTCAGGCAATCCACTTGCCTCGGCCTCCCAAAGTGCTGGGATTGCAGGCTGAGCCACCGAGCCTGGTCACCTTTTTTAAAAAATTTATTTATTTTTTACTTTTTGAGTCGGAGTCTCATTCTGTCGCCCAAGCTGGAGTGCAGTGGCATGCTCACAGCTGCTGCAGTCTCAACCTGTTGGATTCAGGTGATTCTTCTGTCTCGGCCTTCCAAGTAACTGGAACTACAGGTGTATACCGCCATGCCTGGCTAACATTTTTCTGTTTATTGTGGAGACAAGGTCTTGCCAAGTTGTTCAGGATGGTCTCGAACCTCTGGGCTCAGGCATCCTTTCACTTCCACCTCCCAAAGTGTTGGGATTATAGGCATGAGCCACCATGCCTGGCTCGATCACCTTTTTTGACTTGCAGCTTTTCCTTGCCTAACTTAAGCAGCAACATTTCCTCTGTAATCTTCATCTATGACACCAGCTCATACATCTGCTAAGTGTTTTGCAGCCAAGCCAGAATGTGGAGGTAATCTTCCATAATACTCAGAAGGAAGAGTTACCTGAATGCCTGTTTTCACAAGCTTTTTCTCCATAGGTGGTATTGTGTAATCATAGATACTGTACAGGTCATAGTTCGTGGCCTGCACGGACCCCCAGGTTAGGGTCAGGGCATGCTCTGAGAGCTGGGCCAAGTGGATCTGCATGCTGAACTGCATGCTGCCCTCCAGGGACAGGGTGTGGCAGAGCGAGAAGGTGAGTGGAGGGAATAAGACCTCCAGAATGGATTCATTTAAAATATGCTCTGGGCCAGAAGCGGTGGCTTACACCTGTAATCCTAGCTCTCTGGGAGGCTGAGGTGAGAGAATCACTTGGGCTCAGCAGTCAGAGAGCAGCCTGGGCAACATAAAGAGATTCACCTCTACAAAAAAATACAAAAATTAGCCAGGCATGGTGTGCCTGTAGTTCCAGCTACTCCGGAGGCTGAGGCAAAAGGATCACCTGAGCCCAGGTGAAAAATTAGCCAGGCTATGGTGAACTGAGATCACACTGCTGTACTCTAGCCTAAGCAACAGAGTAAGACTCCAACTCAAAAAAAAAAATAAAAGTTGGTGTGTCTTTCATAAATAGTCAGTAACTTTGCAGGACGCTTCCTTTTGTCCCCTTTTGGAAAGTTTATTTTGGAAGTTCATCTGTATGGGAGTTAGAATTTGACAATTGGTAGTCATGAATTGGTTTTGGGGCCTGGTAGAAATAACATATAATGATTGGGTTAGTACCTACAAGATACTTGTACACACATATGTGTGTAAAAAATACTGTGTTTTTTAACCCCAAATTGGTGTATTTTGAAACATGAAAACGTGTTTCATTGGTTTCATTGATTTCATTGTAGTCTAGTAGTAAAGCTTGATCGTTATTAGTGTATAGACTGATTAATCTTACTTATGTAATGTCTTGGCAGTCTCACCCTCACTCTGGAAATTTTAGTGCTAAAATGGATGTGATCGCTGATGGGAAAGAGTTTGAGAGGAATTACAGGAATATTCTAGTAGAAGTGTACCGACTGTGTAACCAGTGGTCTTCTTGCTGTGTAGGGCATTTAAACACAGTGGTTATTCTTGAAATGGCCTTGGTTTTGTTAGTAATATTGCCTAACACCTTTGTGCACTAGTTCAGACATATTAATTAGTACTTTGATTCAAGGCAAATGATATTCACCTGTTCTTAAAATTACTGAAAGATAATGAATGCTTTTCTGGTTATTGTGACATATGTAAAAATTTTTAAAAAGGTCATTCTCTTGAAATTCTGTGCCAAGTGGACAAATTTTTGGAAGCAGTACTTGCTGTGATTAAGGTCATGGTCTCTGAGGTCAGGCTATTATAGATTCAACTCCTGACGTTACTACTTCCTTTGGCCTTGAGCTGATTACGTATCCTTGTTCTATCTCCACTTCCTCATCAATGAAATGGGAATATAGTAGACAGACTTACCTCACAGAGTTGTTAGGAAGAATCGTGAGACATGGACACAATACACTGCTTACTACAGTGCTTGGCACTGAGGAAGTGCTAGCTGCCTTTGGTGATGTTATATTGAGATCGGAACAGCTCTTAAAACTACCTGTGTGAAAACATTTCAAATAGTCTGACTTTCTCTTTAAAATAAATTTAGGATCTACCCTTTCCTCAAAGCAATGTAAACATAAACATTTTAAAAACACGAAATACTAAAATCTTACCTTAAGGTTACAACTAAGCTAAGTCCAGTTGACCTTCATGAAATTGATAACTGATTGTGGCAGCCCACAGAGGAATTGTGACAGAAAAAACTGCAATTCCTCTTGGAGGAAAGAAATACATATAATGTGTTGACTTGTGTGTGTGTGTGTACAAAAAGAAAGGTCATGTACATATTTATTCATATAATACATTTATAATAGATCTAAACTTATTGACCTGCTTTCTTTCCCCCCAAATTGATAAAAAATAGAAATGAAATGCAATCAGTATTCTTTGTGACTCAGTTGATATACATTATTATTCAACCTCAGGAATGATTCTTAGATAGTAGGTAAAACCTACCCTTATTTTTAAAAATTCAGCTTCTTTAGTACTGATCTAGTTTTGATGTTTTCAGAGCAGTATAATACAGTAATGAGTGGGTTAAGGCATTATGTCTAGAATATCTGGGGTGAACCTGTTGGACTTGAATGTAATTGTTCCCTAATCTTGCCGCCTAAAGATGGGATTAATAACCAGCACCACAAGTTCTGGAATGCCTCACCTTGCCTCCAGATGAAACATGTTCCTCCTTCCATTAAGGTGGAGACAAGAATATTGTCAATGAACAATATCCTGTTGCCAGTCATTCCTGAAAAAGAAGAATTGTAGTTTGAAAATCTAAATGTACTCCCGTTTGAGGACTTACAATGTGGAAGGTTTATAATGAAGTGAAAATGTACTGGTAGATTTAAAAATACAAAATACTTTATTTTGGCCGTGCGTTGTTATACTGTATATTTCTCATGCAAAAATAATACTTTTACAAAAACTGATAATGACATATGGCTTTCTAATCTCAATCTTTGCTTTTTGTTTTCTTTTTCCTTAAAAGTATCTGGGAAAAGATATGTCAAGTAGGAATGAGTGTACAAATGTTTAGAATAGTGGCAGGTGGTTAAGTTAGACTAGTGATGCTGAAAATGAGGTGCACCCCGCCCCCCACCTCCTGACAAATGGTTAGTTGTTGAGTTTTTAACTGTCGTCAATGGTACTTACTGGGTGGCCTTTTCTTAAAAACTTTTAAAAGTTTTGTGATGATAACAGCTTTTTTAGGGGTTCTAGATTATTGTGTACCTTTTTATTATTTCTAGGTATCTGGTGACCCATCTCATGGGGGCCGATCTGAACAACATCGTGAAATGTCAGAAGCTTACGGATGACCATGTTCAGTTCCTTATCTACCAAATTCTCCGAGGTCTAAAGGTATAGACAATATCAGTAATAATTTTTAGAAATGAATTCCCCCTTCCCTTCCTTTAGGACTTAAGCAAGTAAACAACTTTTCTTATAGAAAATTCAAATACTCACAAAATCATAAGTAAAGACCAAAGTACAACATTTAGTTCACTCAGCGACTATAGTTACCAACATATGCAGTTACCAGCATATGGTCAATCATGTGTCTTTTGTACTTCCCAAGCCCTGGATTATTTTAAAGCAGGTCTAGACGTCCTATTATATCACTCATAGATATTTTGGTATGCATAGCTGAGAGATAAGGATTTTTCATTATTACATCTAAAAATTAAAAATGTCTTGATATAATCTGATATCTGGTTAACTTAATGTTGAAATTTTTTTTTAAGTCCTCAAAGAAGGCTAATTAATTTGTGGGAGGGGCAGATAAACTGTTTTAAAATTAAACTGTCTTTGATATTTAGCAGCTTTGATTCCTTTTTGAGCTCCAGAGTACCAACCAGAAAATAGGTTCAAAACCTGAGTGGAGTCGATAACTGGGAATTATAGTTATCGTTAATGTACAGTATACTGGTCATTACTTGTGCTGATTTATAATACCACTGTTAACACTAGCAGTTCTTATCAGTTAATGAACACTAGCAGTTCTTATCAGTTAATGAAAATGTATAGCAGAGATATTATATGATACAACAGTGGGAGGTTGGAGATAAAACTTTCATTCAACTGAATTTTTTCTCTTTTACAGTATATACATTCAGCTGACATAATTCACAGGGTATGTATTGTGATTTTGATTAAATTATTTGGGAGAAGTGGGGTGGGGGTGGAAGAAGGGCATTTAGCCAAGATCCAAAACTTACTTTAGCCATTGAAATATTGATTAATTGTAACTTTGCTTTAGGTTAAACTAATTAAAGAAAGAAAATTATAGTTTGTTCCTACTAAAGGCTAATTTGGACCAGATACTGACTAGGGTGAGATACTGACTAGGGTAGGTCTGTTCATAGCTGGATGAAGTCTTACTTTTGTGTGTGGTTCCTCATTGTTACCTGTAGGGAGAGAATTTGTCATAAAGTTGATTGTGTCGTCTCTCTACTTGCTTCCTAGGACCTAAAACCTAGTAATCTAGCTGTGAATGAAGACTGTGAGCTGAAGGTAAAAAGAGATAGTATAATTGTTTGCTTCACCTTGAGATTATATGTTTGACTAACCAGGCAAACAGTTACAGGGAATAGATTTATAAACCACAACTTTCTATTTGAAAATTCATCCAGTTCATATTATCGGACTTAGAAATTTAAACCATTTCTGAATAAGCTAAGTAACATTGAAAATGGCATCATCGTCTTGTTTTCATTTTAAAATAAAGCTAAATTAGAAATTTTATATATTCATAATAAAGGAGAATTATAGTCTGAATATCAAGCAAGCAATCCTGATTAAATAGATTTCTAAGAGGAAAAATGGCAGAAACCCGCTCACTCAAGATAATTCAAATAAAATAAAAGTGAATTGTCTATAAAGAGCAACCAGCTCTGGAAAGTTTTTGTTTTGTTTTTCCTCAACTTTTTAAAAACAATTTGCACACATTAAAGCACACTATTTTTAAGTGCACATTTTGGAAATTTGTATGTCTGTTAACCATCATATTTATGATAAAGAATATTTACACACTTCAAAAAGTTCCTTATGTCTGTCCTAGTAAATCCTCACCCCTCTACCCCTAATTCTGACTCTAGGCAACTATCGATCTGCTTCTGACACTATAGATTTATCTTTTCTGGAGTTTCATATAAATGGAATTGTACATTGTGTATTTTTTGTGTCTGGCTTGTGCTTAGTATAACATTGTTCATTTATGTTGTTATGTGTATCGTTAATGTCTTCCTTTTAATTAATGAGCAGTAGTATGCCTTTTTTTTTTAAAGTAGAAGTCTCACTCTGTCGCCCATGCGTGAGTGCAGCGGCAAACTCATGGCCACCACAGCCTCGACTTACTGGGCTCAGGTGATCCTTCCACCTCAGCCTTCCAAGGAGCTGGAATGACAGGTGTGCGCCACCACGCCCTGCTGATTTTTTGATTTATTGTAGAGACGAGGTCTCGCCAAGTTACCCAGATTGATCTCAAATCTCTGGGCTTGGGCAATCCTCTCACCTCTGCCTCTGCCTCTGCCTCCCAAAGTGCTGTGATTACAGGTGTGAGCCATCATGCCCAGCTAGTATTTAATTTAATGAACATACCAGAACTTGTTTATCTATATACCTATTGATGGACATTTGCTTCAGTTCAGGTTTGAGGCTGTATAAAGCTACTGTGAATATTCATGTGCAAGCCTTTGTGTGGATGTAAGTTTACATTGCTCTTGATTAAATACATAAGACTTTTACTTTTTGTAATTTCAGTTTTTAAAATTATCGCTGTGTGCTTAACCATGTGTTCTAAGCATGGACCAGGAAATCTGCTTATGAAAGTACAATATTATTCCCCTTTTTAAAAATAAGACAACAGAGTCTTTTCCCTGTCCGCTTTATGAGTCTTAGCAGTTTATCTGTTCCAGTACCTGAGTTCTTTTCATTCCCTTAGATCCTGGATTTTGGACTGGCTCGGCATACAGATGATGAGATGACGGGCTATGTGGCTACTAGGTGGTACAGGGCTCCTGAGATCATGCTGAACTGGATGCATTACAACCAGACAGGTATTGCTTGCACTGGTTATTTAGGGCCTTATTAATACCATGTTGAATGTATTTGAGATTCTCAGAAGTAGAGATGGTAGGAGTGGGAAGAAATATGTTTTCTTCACTCAGTGATCTTTTAAAACCTATGAATAGAAAATATTTCACTTGCTCAGATAAGATAAAAGGGCTTTTAATACATAGCTTTTAAATTTTGTGATTTAGCAATTGAGTTCCTATTTATATTTTCAACATATTCTCTGTATACTTCTACCTAAAGACAATGTGTCTATAATCTTAACTCCTTGATATTACTTGAGAGGAGTCTACCATTCTACCAATAAGAAACTTTTGTCCCTTTTGAATAGCTTATTTCTCTTACCTGACCTATGAATAGCCCCTTAGTCAGGTGAAGGTCTTAATAAACTTATTTCTGTAAAAATGAGTATGAGTGTTGAGTCATAGATATCTTAAATATTAATTTGAATATTTCACCCCTAGCTATGGTTTCACTTATGGCCAAATGTAATAAAAATGACATTGCTTGTACTTTCTCTTTAATTTTGCCAGTTGATATTTGGTCAGTGGGATGCATAATGGCCGAGCTGTTGACTGGAAGAACATTGTTTCCTGGTACAGACCGTATCCTTTAAAAAGTTTTGGATTCTTGTTTCTTATCTGTATTGCAGTGTCATGGATGTATACTATCTTTACTTATCTCTAGGGAAAACTCTCAGTTACTTGCTTTTATAGTCTAGATATACATTATGAGATCTTCATTCTTGCTTAGTAGCTTGCCTTGCCAAGAAAGAGGCTTCAGTTTACTTTTGTGAGTTGGAAAAATTCCTCATATGCTGAAAAATCCTTTAAATCTTTTATCTATCATCTTTTTGCAGTGAATCGCTTATATTAATCTTCCCACAGCAGTTCTGAGACCCAGGTGTACTCATGATAAACTACAGATCCTAGTGACAGGTTTAGTCTGCTTGTACAAACACTTAATGAGCACAAGATACCCATTTTTAAATCAAGGTCATCTTGCTGTTATGTTTGTTTTATATATTAAAAAGGGTATGTTTGATCCCTTAATGATATACCTGCTGACTCTTCTTATGTTTATTGTTTAACAACAGATAGTAAAAGCAAGAAGTGATAAGGTCATCCTGTCATGTACCTTTTTTTTTTTTAACACTTTATCCCAGATTGCAGCCAAACTTTAATTTACTCCCAGATATACTGTCTAGTTTATAGTTTGTCACAGCTCCTTTATTTTAGTCCCTATCTGCTATATGCTTGTTTCATAGTTTATTGTCATCAAAATGTGGTTTGTTGGAATTCTCATCAGTTCCACTTTGGGGGAAATACTTAGGGGTAAAAAAATGTTAAAATATATATCTAGAATTACTTTTGGGGATTTTTATAGAATTCAATTGACTTGCCTTCGTATGGTCTTCATATTTATAGATGCTATGATTACTTGTTTTGTCATGCTTAGAGACCTAAAAGCTGTTATAGCCCCTTACCTGAACAGACTCATCGAGTTTATAAACTCAGGGTCGTTTGAGTTTATTTTTGTAGAATGTCAGTTCACTTGGATATACTTGTATGATGAGCGTGATGTTCATGTTATCTATCCATGTATTCAGACTACCTTCTGCTAGAGAGAATGTTCTTTCTTCATGAACTGAAAGATCTGTGTTTTTCAGATAAAGCTATTTATTTCTCTCTGAATATTACTGAATGAATACAGAGTTTTGTCTCCCTATACTTAGCACACCTTGTTACTCCCCATTCCCTTTTTCTTAGGTACATATCTCAAAAGTCCCATCCTTGCTTTGTCTTCTGGAGCAGATGCTATCAGTCCTCTGTTGTACCTCCCCTTCCTCTTCTTGCTATCTGTATCTCCAGCTACTATTCAGTCAATCACAGGATAGCACACTATCACAGGCTAGCATACTAGTTAAGAGCACATGCTCTGGAATCAGCCTTCCTGGGCTTAGATTTGTACTCTTTTTATTTCCAAGTGTGTGACTTTGAGCAACTTTTCTAACCTCTGTGTCTCTCAGTTTCCTTAACTATAAAAGGTTAGTAGTACATACCTCACAAGGTAGTTGTGAAAGTTCAGAGAGGTAATGCCTGGAAAGTACCGATGGAGCCTACTGATGTTAGCCATCATCTTCAGTAAAGGCCTTTGGGAAACAGTTTCTCCCTCCACCTCCCACTTTACTGTCTAGCTATGAATAATTAAGGGTTAGTTTTTTTGTTTTTGTTTTTTTCAATTCTGTGACACGTAGTCAAGGATGGATCCTTGGCAGGCTAGTAGTAGAATGTTTTCAAAGCATTGTGAGTCTTGTTGCCTTATGATCCTGCCTGACTGACAGCTCCCTGATGGCATGACCCTTTTAGAATGCTAACTTGGAACCTGTAGGAAATTTTCTATTTATGCATGCCTCTTTTTCTTCTGTGAGCTTTAGATAAATAACTGAGCATTTAAACTTTTTTTGAGTCGAAGTCTCACTCTGTTACCCAGGCTGGTGGCAGTGACATGTTCATGGCTACTGCAGCCTTGATCTGCTGGGCTCAGATGATCCTTCTCGTAAGCCACCACACCTGGCTAATTTTTTTGTTGTTGTTAATTGTAGAGACGAGGTCTCACCAAGTTGCCCAGACTGGTCTTGAATCCCTGGGCTTGGACAATCCTCTTGCCTCCATCTCCCGAAGTGCTGGAATTATAGGCATGAGCCAGCACACCTAGTCAAATTTAAAATTTTTAAAGAGGGGATTTATTTTTTAATACTTGAGAATTTGTTTCAAAATTTTGATTTTAATAGTTTACTGTTTATTTTCTTCTTGGCTGCTTTTTTAGACAGTTGTTCCTCTGGACTGTAAAAAAGGACTTGTATTTGTAATATACGTAACCTTCCTCTTGGCAGTTGTTATCTATGTAGATGTAACTTTGGTTGCCTGACAAGAAAAAAGGGAAGTGTTTCCCATTAATTTTTCTTGCCTGAACTGTACAATCGCTTACATTCTAGCATAGTGGTTCTTAACCCTTGTTGTTGTCAGAATCACTTTGGGGAGCTTCTAAAAACGCTAGATGGCCTAGGTATCTTCCCAAAGACTCAACTTCATCTTTGTGAGTCAGAGCTCAGGCTTTGGTGTATTTATTCAGTCTCCAGGTGATTCTAGTGTTCAGCCAGTGTTGAGTATCACTAGAATTTAATCCAGCTGAATCTTAGTTTTAACCTTGGCTGATCCTGAAAAAGTTATTTAGTAGTCTTTCCTCATTTTTTTATAAGCCTCCAATGAGATAAGAACATTAAGAGTCAGAAAACATCTAGTTGAATCCTGTTTTTATAGATGAGGAAGCTAAGACCCAGATAAGATAGATCTGAAACTATCTGTCACTTTGACCACAGTTTTTTTCCAAATTTTATTATTTGCTATTCCATTTTAGCACTCTTTTTTTTTTAAAAACCTTTGGAGAATGTACTCCCCTTGTACTCTCCTCTTTTGGTCTGATAGCTGAGGCAACCTCTGGAGCAGGGGTTCCCAACTGCCATGCCACGGACTGGTAATGTTCTGTGGCCTGTTAAGAACCAGGCCACACAGCAGGAGGTGAGTGGTAGGCAAACCAACAAAGCTGCTTCTGTGTTTACAGCCCCTCTCCATTACTCACATTACTGCTGAGCTCTTCCTTCTGTCAGATCAACGCTGGCATTAGATTCTTATATATTACAATGTAATAATAGAAATAAAGTACACGATGAATGTAATGTGCTTGAATCATCCTGAAACCATCCTTCCTTCCCACCCCTTAATCCATGGAAAAACTGTCTTTCTTGAACCCCAAAAGGTGGGAGACTGCTGTTGTAGAGGATACTTCTTTTTTGAATGCAGTTTTCTCCTTGTTTTCCTCATTTCTTAATCATTTTGGATTTGGAATTGGTAGTTTTGCTTCCAAATAAGAACTATCTACTAGAACTTTTTGTGATATTACATATTTTTACATATACACTGTCCAACATGGTGATAGGTCGCCACCAGCCATGTGTGACTGTTGATCACTGGATATGTAGCTAATGTAACTTGGAAACTGAATATATTTTTGTGGTAAAATTTATATAACATAAAAATTATCCTTTTAACTTTTTTAAATTGTGATGAAATAAATGTAACATAAAATTTACTGTTTTAACCATTTTTAAGTATAAAACCCAGTGGCGTTTATTACATTCACTATGTTGTATAATCATTGCCACTGTTTATTTCTAAAACTTTTTTGTCACACAGATGGAAACTCTCAGTCCATTAAACAATAACTTCTCAATTCTTCTCTCTGGTAACCTCTGTTCTGTCTCTGTGAATTTGCCTATTCTAGGTATTTCATGCAAATGGATTCATACTATATTTATCCTTTTGTGTTTGGATTATTTCACTTAGTATGATGTTTTTAAGGTTCATCCATTTTGTACCATGTGTCAGAATTTCATTTCTTTTTATGACTGAATACTTTTCCATTGCATGTATATACCACAACTTGTTTATCTGTTCATCTGTTAGTGGACACTTGGGTTGTTTCCACCTTTGGTTTTTGTGAATAATGCTCTAGTGAATATTGACATGTAAGTATCTGTTTGAGCCCTACTTTCCATTTTTCTGGATATGTCCCTAGGAGTAGAATTGTTGGGTCGTATGGGAATTCTGTGTGTAGTTTTTTGAAGAGCTGTCTGTTTTCCATGTGAATGCACCATTTTTTATGCCCACCAGCAAAATGAGGGTCTCAGTTTCTCTCCATCTTTGTCAGTAGTTATTTTCTTTTGATTACAGCCATCTTAGCAGGTATGAAATGGTATCTCATTGTGGTCTTGATTTGCATTTCTCTCATGACTAATGATGTTGAGTGTCTTTTCCTGCACTTATTAGCCATTTTTATATCCTCTTTGTAGAAATATCTATTCAGTTATTTTGCCTGTTCTTAATTAGGTTGTTTTTCTTTTAGTTGTTGAGTAGTAGGAGTTCTTTATATATCTTGGATACCTAACCTTATCAGACATATGATTTGCAAGTATTTTCACCTATTCTGTGAGTTATCTTTTCACTTTTTGATAATGTCCTTTGATACACAAAAATTTTTAAGTTTGATGTAGTTCTGATTTTTTTTGTTTTATTACTCATACTCATATCTAAGAATACATTGTCAAATTCAAGATCATGAAGATTCACCCCTGTTTTCTGCTAAGAGTTTTATGACTACTAAGAGCATAAGAGCTCAAAATAGTCTTTAATCTATTTTGAATAAATTTTTATATATGATGTGAGATGGGGGTTCATTTTATTCTTCTGCATGTGGAAATATGGTTGTCCCAGCACCATTAGTCGAAGAGACTATTCTTTCCCCAGGTGAATTAACTTGGCACAATGGTAGTTTTCCTTTGATTTTTGTTTAATTTACTTTATATCAATTTATTTAAAATGTGGTATATATTATTAGCAGTAGATGTATGGGTTTAATCCTGGATTCTCAGTTCTATTCCATTGGTCTGTACATCTGTACTTACAGCAGTACCACATTGTCTTGATTACTATATAACTTTATAGTAAGTTGTAAAATCAGGAAGTATGACTCTTCCAACTTTATTCTTTTTCAAGATTGTTTTGGCTGTTTGGGGTCTCTTGTAATTCTATATAAATTTGACAATTAGCTGGGCTCGGTGGCTCAGCCTGTAATCCGGCGCCTTTGGGAGGCTGAGGTGAGTGGATTGTCTGAGCCTGCGGGTTCGAGACCCGCCTGGGCAACTTGGCGAGACCTCATCTCTACAATAAATCAAAAAATCAGCTGGGCATGGTAGCACACACCTGTAGTTCCAGCTACTTGGAAGGCTGAGGTGGAAGGATTGCCGAAGCCCAGCAGGTCAAGGCTGCGGTGGCCGGGAGTGGCCACTGCACTCCAATCTGGGCGACAGAGTGAGACGCCAACTTAAAAAATAAATAAATAAATTTGAAAATTGGTATTTACATTTCTGCAAAAAGGCTGTTGGGATTTTGATAGGGATTATGTCAAATTTTAGATCACTTTGAGTAATATTGACATCCCAACAATGTTACGTCATCATATCCATGAACACAAGATCTCTTTCTATTTATTTAGGTTTTTAGTTTCTTTAAACAGTACTTTTTTTTAAAAAGCAGAATTTATTGAAAGGATAGAAAAGCTTGTACAGTGGGAGGGGACCCAAGGGGGTTGCCCTGAACAGTGTTTTATAATTTGCAGTTCTCAAGTCTTTCATCCTCTTGGTTAAATTTATTCCTAGATATTTTATTATTTTAACTGCTATTGTAAATGGAATTGCTTTCTTAATTTCCTTTTGGTGTGTTCATTGTTGGTGTATAGAAACACAAGTGATTTTTGTTTGTTGATATTGTGCCATGCAGATTCACTCAATTTACGTATTATCTTTAGAAACTTTCTTGTGGATTCTTTGGGATTTTCTATATGAGGTGGACAAAAAAAAAACAAACAAACCAGAATTATTTTTTTGGAGGGCAGGTCTTTTGCTCTGAGGGGGAAACCCCAAAAACAGAAGTTATTATAAAAATTGTGTATTTATGCGTACACGTTTACATTTCAGTCACCTTCAAAGTTCTTTTCTGTTTGATGCAATACACCTATCAAGATGCTTTGTCCACTGCTCAAATGCTTTTTGAACTCATCTATTTTGAGGCCTTTTAGTTCTTACGCTGTTTTTTGTTTCACCTCTTTCATATTGCCAAAACGTTTCCTTCTGAGAGCTTTTCATCCAGGGAAATAAAAAAAAAAAGAAGTTGCCCAGGGCGAGATCAGGTGAATAGGAAGGATGGGGTACAGGAGTCATGCCGTTTTTGGTTAAAAACTACTGAACACTCAGTCTGGTGTGGGAAGGTGCATTGTCATGGTGGAGGAACCAGTCACCTGTTTGCCACAACTCAGGATGTTTCTTCTGCAAATTGTAATACAACCTTCTCAAAACTTCCAGATAAAAACTTTGGTTGATCATTTGATCTGAAGAAACAAATTCCGAATGTACTACAAGGGGCCCACCCTCCAAAAGATAATTCCAGATTTTTGGGAGTCCCCCCTCATATATAGGATTGTGTCATCTGGAGATGCAGATAGTTTTTTTGGGTTTTTTTTCCCTTTCCAATTTAGATGCTTTTATTTTTTTCTCTTGTCTGATGGCTCTGTCTAGAACCTCCCGTACATGCTGAAAAATGCAGTGAAAGTGGGCATTCTTGTCTTGTTCTTATTTTAGAGGGGAAAGCTTTCAGTCTTTTTCCAGTGAGCACGATGTTAGCTGTTGGTTTTCATAAATGCCCTTTATCATGTTTGGAAAGTTCCCTTCTATTTACAGTTTCCTGAAAGTTTTTTATCTGAATTTTTAACTTCATTACAATTTATTTCAATTACATTTAAATTCAATTACATGTGGCTAGTGGGATTGGATTGGATTGAGTTAGAGTGCACATTTTTAGGTCTCTGTAAATTGTCTTTCTGTTCTTTTTCTCAGGTTTTGAGATTAGTTTCCTTGAGAGATTCTTTTGGTACTGGTTGTTAGTAATCCCTGGAGTTCCTTTAAAGATATAAGAAATACTGATTTTTGTCTTAAAGTTAATTACATACAGAGAGTGCCAAAAAATATATACACATTTTTAAAAAGGAAAAAAAAGTATTAACAATTTAATACTAAATATATACTGATAGCAGAAGATGAATACAAGTCATGTTTGACTTCTGCATTTGCAAAAGGTGCTCAAAGTGGTTACTGTCAGTGTCCAGACACTTCGGATTATGGCGAACTACTGCAAAACTTGATGCTGTGCAAGGCCTCCCTGATCTTCCCTTGTGCACATCACGTGCAGTATCATACGTCTCAAACTTATCACAAATGCATGCAGTTGTTAGGTGTATTGGAGGTTCTGTTGCATACTCATGCTTGCATTGTCCTTGTACTTCCACAGTGTTCTCAAATTGCCACTTCACAATGGCCTTGAGCTTCTCAAATGACAACCTGCTTCTGCCATTTTCTTTGACTGTCCTGCCTGTTTGCATGGTAACGCTAGCATTCATTTGATTAATGCCATCTTTTGAGCAAACTACATACTACGTATTCAATTCAACTTCGAAAAGTAATACATAGATAACATCTCTTAAAATGTATATACATTTTTTGGCACTCCCGGTATTATTAGGTTAGAAAATATTCTTGTTTGTAACTTTGCATAACCCTTCCATTTAGCTTAATAATTGTATCGTTATTTTTTTAAAGAACGAAGCTCTTCCTTATAAACCTAGTTTACTAAGTATATTAAATGGACGTAGCTAATAGTACCTTATATTAGAAGGGAGAGAGGATACAGAATGTCTCTTCAGGTATAGTACTTAACTTTTCAAATTTTGTTGATTTTGAAATGAGTGAGTCAGAAAATGTTACTACCGATGCTTAATACTCTGCAGCTTAAGGAGAAGAAAAAGTGAGTTTCATGGCCCTGTTATGCTTCAGTTACTATTTTTTCTGCCAGGGATTACAGCCTTTGCTTGCTGTTATTTTTCTTTCCTGCACAATCAAGTATATTTTCTTCATGTGTAAAACTTTTTTCTCCCTTTCTTTGATTTTAATAGGACTGGTACTTGTAAGACCGAGCTAGAGGTTAGTGGAACTGTTGAATTATAATCCCCTTGCCTCCAGCTGCTGCCCTGCTCCATAGCAATTTTCTTAGTGTATTAAATTTGCTCCTTAATTCTACTTTTATTCATTTTTTCCTTTTGATCTTTTTCAAACATGTCTTGAAATGTTTTAGACATACTACAAAGCAAAGAATAATATAGTGAATATATCCTACCACCCCATTGTGAGGTAACACTGCCAATAGAGCTCAAGCTTCTTGAGGACCCTTGTCACATCTGCCTATCACTTTCAGTCATTGTTTCATATAGTCCCTCTCACTTTTAAAAGTAAGACACTAAAAGCAAGTGTCCTAAGAGATGTTGAAGAAAAATATATTTTATCAGATTTTTTACCCTTTCTTCTCTAACTTGATGTATTTTCCCAGAAAAGGCTAGAATCCTCAGTTTTGCCTATAAACCAAGGATACCTTAGGAAATTTTTTGTGACAGTGAAAATGACTATTTTAACAATCCAGAAGAGAAGGAGGTAGGCTAAGTCTTATTCTAGTACTTCCTATCATCACTAGGAGGGTTTCCCATGCTCCCAGAGATCAGTGTTCCACTGTGTCCTGTGTGGATTGATTTCACTGAAAACTGCTGCTCATAAGCAAGTGGTCCTGCAGCTGGTCCTTTTATTCATCTTCAACTCTCTGACCTGTGGAGTTTTCTAGGAGCTGCCATGAGCACTTAAAAGTGACAAGAATATCTTGTACTTTCTCTCCAATCATCCCATTACCCTTAGCTTTCTTGTTTTCCTTACTTGTTCATTCTGACTGCCTTTCGCTTCTGTTAAAGAGGACTTGGTCTAAAGAGTAATCTTAGGCCTCACTTGTCTTTTCTTCATTTTTTATAGAAAGTTTCAGAAGATTTTTTTTTTAATTAAACATTGTCAAAAATAAGTAAAATTTAACATTGTGATCATTATAATTAAAACACATTTTAAACTCATAGTAAAAATATCTTCCGCCTAAGGGAAAAAAAGGTTAAACCTATTATGGAAGATGTCTCACTGTGGAACTTACTGTCATGATGTGGTAAATTTTGCTTTGCTCTGCTTATATAGCTACCTGAAGCTCCATCTGGTCTTAACTGCCTGGAAAAATTGTAGTGGCCTTACAAGTAGCTGGTAATGTTGGAAGACTGGCCTATATTTCAGTGGATTTTGGAGAACCTGTGGTGATTTTTTTCTGAGGTTTGCATGCTTTGACTTCCTTTATGCAAATACTTTTAGCTACCGAGTAGATTTTTGTTTTACCTTGTGTGTTTTTCCATACACACAATGAGGTCATTCTGGGTTTTAAGGGCAAAGCGGAGGGGAGGTACTAAGTTGAAAAGCATATTACAGCTCATCTTTTCAAGTCAACCAGTATTTATCAAGCTACTCTATGGGAGGTACTGGGATAAGATGGTGGTACCTGTCCTTAAAATCAGAATGACCAGACTCAGTGGAAAGTGAGTTTTAGAAGGTATTTGAACCAATGTCTGTCTCTGATTATAAAATGAGATGGAGTGACACAAATGTCATAATAGAGGTAAAAGTGAACTATTGAAAAAAGTAGAGAATTAATTCCAACTCAAGATATGCAGGAAGATTCATGGCAGAGTTCTTGTTTGAGCAGGACTTTGGAGGGCTAAATGCAAAGAGAAAGCCTTGGTAGGACGGGAGAGGGAAAATATTCCTATTTATGACTTGTGTAAATAAGAACTTGGTAGCTTAGAAGATGAAGTGTTGAATGCATTAAGGAATAATAGTTTGAGGCAGAGTCAGAAAAGAAGCTTGATGCCAAGTCATGGAGGGCCGTGAATGCGAAGCTGAGGGGTTGGGACTTGATTTTTCAGGCCTAAGATTGTTTCATACCACAGAGGGGAAGAAAGACATGGGTCCCCCAGCTCATTGGTGAGCAACTGAGACTAATGGACATTGTATATTCTTCAGGTAGTTTGGGATGAAGTTACAGGAATTGAGAAAGTCACAGCTCAGAAATTCTTCCTTATAAAGAATATAAAACTTAATGTTATGGCTCTTTTGGAATGTGTCTAGCAGCTCTCTGGTCTGTGCTGGAAGGCACGTCCCACCCCCACCCCACCAAAAACAACCCAAAAACGAATATAAAACTTGACTCATCTTAAGTAGTCAGAAACCTCTTTAAGAGTACCAATTTCAACAACTTTATTTTTGAGATTTGTTTTGGTGTATATATTATAAAACCACCTGTTTGAGAGTTGAAGTCTAGTTTTTTCTCATATGTGATACACTTTATCTTGTGGTAGCTACTCAGTTAAATATATTCCTGAAGAGTATTTAGTGTGACGGAACCAAATTTGTGTAAATTTCTATTGTAATATAATTAATCTGATTATTTGAGAGCAAAACTATCCATCTACTCCTACTCCTGCTCTATTCCCATGAACGTATGCTTTGAAATTTTTTTCTTGCCAGGTGTGTGACTCATATCTGTAATCCCAGCACTCTGGAGGCCAAGGCAAGAGGATTGCTTGAGCCCAGGAGTTCAACACCAGCCTGGGCAGCATAGCAAGACCTTGTCTACAAAAATAATACAAAAGTTAGCTGAATGTGGTGTTGAGCACCTGTAGTCCCAGCTACTCAGAAGACTGAGATGGAAGGATCTCCTGAGCCCAGGAGGTCGAGGCTGTGATGAACTATGAGTGTGCCGTTGCACTTCAGCCTGGGCGACAGAGTGAGACCTTGACTCAATCAATTTGTTTTTCTTTAGAGTGAGACCCTGACTCAATAAATAAGTAATTTTTTCTTGTCAACACCTTTAGTGAAGAAACCAGTATTAAAATTTTAACCTTTAGAAAATACTGATGTTTGCCATTTGCAGATAACAAAGTTTCCTACTATTTTTTTTCTTTTTTTTTTTGAGTTGGAGTCTCACTCCGTTGCCCAGGCTGGAGTGCAGTGGCACATTCATGGCTACTCTAGCATCAACCTGCTGGGCTCCGGTGATCCTTCTGCCTCAGCCTTCCAAGGAGCCAGAACTATAGGTGCACACTACCACACCTGGCTAATTTTTTATTTATTGTAGAGACGAGGTCTTGCCAAGTTGCCTGAGCTGGTCTCAAACCTGTGGGTTCAGGCAGTCCACTCACCTCAGCCTCCCAAAGTGCTGGGATTACAGGCTGAGCCACTGAGCCCAGCCCCTACTATTCTTAACTTAGAAATAATTTATGTGAGTAGATTTATTTCTAATTTATCTTTGTTTTCTATAGGACACAAGTTGTTTGGTTCAAGGATAGGATTCGCATACCTTTTCTTAAAGGGTCAAGGTACTCAATATTTTAGGCTTTGAAGGTCACATAGTAACTCTGCTTGTTTGAATGTGAAAGAACCTACAGATAGTACATAAATGATTGGGCATGTGTGTGTTCTAATAAAACTGTGTTTATAAAACAGGCAACAGCTGGGGTTTTACTCCTGTCTAGAATTTTCTTCCATTTAAGCTGATTTCATGTCTGAAAGAAAAAGGGGAAGATGCCAGTCAGATGACTGCATAAGTAATTCCTATCACTTAAGTAACTATGGTTTGCAGAGGCCATTATTTTTGTTACACTGTATTGCCTTTATATGTATAATCACAAGCAAAATGCTTTTCTTTCATCTTGTTCTACCTTTTCCTCAAATATTCTGAGAGCCCATTATGTACCAGGTGTTAGGCTAAGCACTGGGAATAAATGGTGAACAGGCAGAGTGGCCCCTGCCCTCACAGGAATATAGATAGACCAATAGATGGGACAGACAGTAAGCAGAGTAATTCTAGGTTGTGATCAGCATTATGATGTTATCAAACATGGTGCTGAGAGAGAATAAGGGGGTGGGGCTGTCCTTATAGAGTACTGGGAGACACCTCTCCGAGAGGACTTAGTCATGTGAATAACTTGACCAGTCATCTTCCCCTCCTCCCTCTGCCTGAATGTCAATGTAGACAGACATAGATAAGCTGTTCAGATTTTCATGGAAAGCATTAAAAGCGGTTTTATACTTTTCTCTCTCTCTTTTTAGCTTCTTAGGTAAGAATAAAAGCACCTAGAACAAACGGAAATTTTTTTTTGTCTTCTGGTTAATACATGCACATAAATTCTGAGTACAAGTGTTGGCTTCCAGAATAAAGATTAGGGCATTGTGACCTGTTATTTAGAGCCTTTGGGATTTGTGACATTTCTTAAGCATTCTCTATTCATTTTGCATTTGCAAGGTTGAGACTGCCTGTTTGCTTTAGGATGGTGCTCCTGAAAGGACGTGCAGTGGGAGCGCGCCCTCTGCCGGCTGCCTGTCACTCAGTTCTTTATCCTGTGTAGCCCAGTGTGAGGAGAAGCTTCCTAGAGGGTGTGCCCAAGGGTAAGGCTTTGGATCTCACCAGGCCTCCCACTGTAATACTACATGCTCTTTAGTTCAAGCCTTGGGGAAATGTTCACAACTAGACTTGTACGTTTTTAGCTCCTATGCTCTGCCGCTTTTCTCTTACCTGTGACCCTCTGACTGTCCTTTGCTTGACTGGCTACTGATGCTTTGATGGAAGGTAAGAAGTAAACTGAACATATGGACTGAATGAAGCATATGTGTTTTTACCTACTGCCTTTGGCAGCTAAGAACCCAGCAAAGGTTGCTTCCATTTGACTGCTGTGTGATGTTGACAGATGCACAAAATGAATACAAATTGGATATGTGTGTGGTAGCATTTTGAGTCTTTGTACAGGAGGAGCATGAAATGACCATCTTGCAGAAGCATTGCCCATTCACCATGTTGGCTAGGTTTGGGTTTTTAATTTTTGTTCTTGGGGCATTTTGTTTGTTTGTTTTTGTTTTGTTTGTTATTGTTTGTTTTTCATTTTTATTTTGTCCCAACATTTTCCTTTATAGTCCACCATTAGATATTGATCAGTTGAAGCTCATTTTAAGACTCGTTGGAACCCCAGGGGCTGAGCTTTTGAAGAAAATCTCCTCAGAGTCTGTGAGTTGATACTTTGATTGTAATTATCTGCCCTTTTGGGAGCCTCTGCCACTTACCTTCTGTCAGTCTGTACTTTGACCTGGGTATGTTTGTAAGCACGCATGCCCTTTGTGTGCTGACTTCCAGGATGAGGTATAAATGTGTATGTGTGTGCGTGTGTGTGCACGCACACGCATGTGCACCTGCTTGTATGCATGAGTGTGCTTTGCCCTTTCTTTATCTGGGTAACATGCTTAGATCATGGGATCCTCCATTGGGCAGTAGTATCCCAGCAAAACAATGAGATTTGATATTGAAATTCATTACAAGAGATTCGTGGAAAATTTCTGTCTCCATTCTCAAACCCTGATTCATCTTTCAAGATGCTCTTTTCACTTTTTCTAGTGTTTGTTCTCAAAGCATGAACTTCACCATGTAGTCATCTAACTTAATCACTCAAAGAATGAAATGTGCATTATCTGAACACTATTGCCCTTTTCCAGAAGTTACTTGCTTATTATTGTTTTATAATAGACAACTCACACATTTGGTGTAAGGTGTTTGTTCCCAACCAGAGGTACCTTTCTGTCCAGTCCCCAGACAACTCAGAATAAACCCCTCCACTTCAGATCCATGGTGGTGTAATTATAAATCCTTCCTCCCATAGCCTTCTTTTATAATTAGAAATTGAATAGCCTGAGAAAATGCTTTGGGACTGGTACTTTCCTGCCTCCAAGCAGGGATTTAATCAGAAGCCAGGAAATGTGACTCTGGCTTACTTTGTCTATGATTTCCTGCTGTTGATCAATTTCTTGGGTCAGAGGTGTGAGAAGAGCCATGAAAGCCTAGCTTTTCTTCCTTTTCTCCTCTGTCTGCCACAAGGCCATTGAACAAAAGGGGGAGAGCGCTATGGAGCTGAGCTCCAGTTGTGCTTTCCTGAATTCTCCTCTCAACTTCTGACTGAAGGGCCCTTTGCCCAACTGGGGATACTGCTGGGTAGCTTGAGGCAGGCATGAGCAGGTGAGTTGGAACTGTTCCCCATCTTCCTGACAGAGAATATCACTGCTTGGTATGTATCTGGTACATCTCTTAAAAGGACTACAAAGCCCAGTATTTCTGCATTTCCACTCTGAGAGATGTAAAAGGGTATGGGATCCTATTTCATTTTGTTTCATTTGCTTGTCTGAGATACAGAAGCAAAAGCACAGAAAGGCTGTGACTTTCTCAAGTCATGCACTGCGTCACTTGACAGAGCTGAGTATAGATCCCAGATGTTCTGATAACATGGTCTAAACTGACCTCATGCGATTCAAAACACACTATTTTGAAAGTCATTGTCAGAATTACTGGCAGAATATCAACCTAAAGAAGTGTTTTCTTTTGCTCTATGATACATAGAAACTGACTAGAGTGAATTAAAGAAGATATCAGATGATGCTTGGAAAGGACAGTGCTTTTTTAAAAAAAGAGATGCATTTACTTGGAAGACTAGCTAGTAAGAGGACATGGGGCCGAGGAAGAGCTGGGAAGGAGCTCAGTCAATTAATAAATAGTGCTAATGAGATTGAGATAGCAAATTTGTTTCCTGTCTGGAAATGACTGCTAGCAGCCTTTTCTCAGTCCCCTCTTCCATGTCAGCCAACTGTCCTGTAGATATGTGTTGTTAATCACAAGGAGTTCTGCAAGATGAACTATGGATAAGATAGTAAATAGTATTTATCATTAATTTAGCATGTATTTTTAAGAAAGGAACACCACTGAGTACACAGCCTCATAAGGAGATGTCTTTGTGTGAAATGGGCCCATCATACATTTCAACAACTCTGCAGAAATTGAGTACAGAATATAGAACTTAACTCATATAATACTGTATTGTGTTTAAGGTAAGAAAGGGTTGGTTGGTTGGTTTGTTTTAACCTACATAATTGTGGCAAATGATTAAAAGTCGTTAAAACCTTGCAAATAGGTAGACAAGACTAGCTTGATGTTAGTGACTCTGCACAAGCACATATTTATCCTAAAAGCATATGATGTAGGGAGTACAAAATGGAAAAGTAGCAGCTAGGGGAATAAAATTGTTCAAAGATTTTAAAAATTCAGAACAAAAAAGGACTCATTGAAGGGATATAGTAACCAGAAAGCCAACAACTATTTTCATTCTCCTAAAAAATGGTGAAGTACTGATAACAGCAACAGCATTTATGAGGAAAGTCAATCTGTAAATAATAGGACATTCTAAGTAAGAGAATGCAGCAGTGAATTGAGAACACGTGAGGATGTGCTATGGGAACAAGGATAAATGGGTTATGATAGAGACCTAAGGACAGAATCTATGGCTGATGTCTAAGGTTCTGTGGTAATGAGTGAAAGAAAGCAAAAAATCATATTAAGAAAGCAAAAACCTGGCTCATTCACATTTTTCTCTAGAAATATAAATTTCCTAGCCTCCTGACAGGAAGGGGATATAATAACCTATTTGATAAAGGAGACAAATCAGAACATGGACAGGCCAGTTTTCATTCACTGAAAGGAAGAGAAAGGTGGCAGGATTTTAACATTTTGAAGCTTTGCGACCTCTTTTTGTTATTTCTCTTGGCATGCAAAATGTTGTTAAGAAATTTGTTAAAGGTAAACCTAAACTCTGTGGTGAGGCTATTAGGAGAACTTCGTACCTCCTTTTAAATTTGCTGGCCTCTGTCTTTGGGTTCAGGGAGCATGAAAGGCAGGTTGGGGCACAGAGCCCCAATTCTCTCCCCGTGGACAGCCTTAAACATGCTTTAAGCAGATGGCTGCTAAGTAATCTGACCACTGAGGAGTTCTGTTCAGCGGATGAGCCAAAGTAGAGAAATTCTTCAGGGAAGCCACATAGAAAGTGAGATTACTTCACCGTGGTGCTTATTGAAGATGATGCTTCAATCGAAGGAGATAACTAATAGTTAACAAGAAAGAGAATAGAAAAGGGGTTTACGGAATTATGTTGAGGATTTTAAAAGCCCCATAACATCTTTTTTTAGTAGGACCACATGAAAAGCTAGCAGTTCTCATAATATTTTATTTTGTTTATTATTATTTTATTGTTGTTGTTTTGTTTTTAGTCAGAGTCTCACTCTGTTGCCCAGGCTGGAGTGCAGTGGCACGCTCATGGCCACCGCAGCCTCGACCTGCTGGGCTTAGGCAATCCTTCTGCCTCAGCCTTCCAAGTAGCTGGAACTATAGGTGCATGCCACCACGCCCAACTTATTTTTGATTTATTGTAGAGATGAGGCCTCGCCAAGTTGCCCAGGCTAGTCTCAAACCAGCAGGCTCAGGCATTTCTCTCACCTCGGCCTCCCAGAGTGCTGGGATTATAGGTGTGAGTCACCATGCCCAGCCTTTCATAATATTTTAGAAGAGAGCAGATTGTGTTAATATTGATGGGACATTTAAAAGACAGAATTTTCGAGTACATCTTACATGTGTGCTTGAACATGTGGAACATCTCATAATTCTGCCCTTGTCAGATAATTGCAGAGTGTTCAGCAAGATTCCTCCCAGCTCCTTGTTAAATGAAGTTAGAATGTTCACTTCTGGAGGTAGAAAGCATTGTGGCATGCTGTGGTACAGTCTGCAGCCTGTAACTTCTTTTCGGGCTTTGCCATTCACCTCTTAACTTTCTCCTCATCTCCCTTTTTTTCACTTACCATTTTGTGTTTTGGCAAGTATTTTAAATGTACCACTACTAATGTCTTTGAAATGTGGCATTGCTTATCAGTCCACATGCCCTCCTGTGTCTTAATTTGGAGGGGTGATACTTGGAGAACCTGTGCCACAAAAGTTTAGTCTCTTCCTTGAATGGATATATTGGATACTTAATTTTGTTCAATGTTGAGTCAAAATTTTCTGAATCATCTATATTTACCCCACAGGCAAACAGGTTTTGGCCATCAGTACCTGAAAACAGTTCTCTGGCTGGCATCCTGGATTAAGGGGTAGTTTGTTTCCAGGGAGCCTAAAATGTTTATCATTAAAGATGATGCTAAAACCAAAGAAAATTAATTTTTCTTATTTGCATGGCCAGTCGCTGGCTACATGTCTAATTACTCATGCCATTCACAGAAGTGTACTCTAACACAGAGCTTTGGGCTGTTGGGTAGGGTGGGTGGGAAGTAGGGTTTTTTGTTTGTTTTGGGTGGCTTTTTTACCTTTTTAAAAACTTGAGTTAAAAGTTATTTTTTGCACTGTATGTTTAACAATGCCCTTGACTAGGCATCTAAGATATTAACCAGCTTCAGCAGATTATGCGTCTGACGGGAACACCCCCTGCTTATCTCATTAACAGGATGCCAAGCCATGAGGTGAGAACATATAGTCTGACAGGGATGTCTAATTCAGAAGGCCACATTCTCATTTTATTGCCACTGTATTACCAACATAGGTTTTAATGTCACTGAATGCTAGGCTGTACCTTGAGGGCTAGTAAGGCAATGACTGCCTGTGTGCTTTTGCAAGACGTTGACATTTGGGATAAAATGTCATCCAATCCTGTGAGACTGAAAATATAATTGATAGGATTGTAAGTAGAAAATGATGTTACTTTTATATTTGGTTTTGTGAATTTGGTGCTCATAGGCAGTTTGTTTCTTTCCAGGAAATATGCCTATAGTAAGGGTCTACCATCTGCTGATCTTCATCAGAAGTGTAGCTAATTGAAATCTGTTAGCATGCTTTCCTATACATCCAATTTTTTAATAACCAAATGAAAAGAAAATACACAAATAATGTGGAATAAATGTGAACACCTAGGTAGGACCAGGTGCCTTCTTTACCAATTCCTAACTACTTACGGTAACTCTTGTGTTATTGTCAGACGAAACTGGGGCACTTATTTCTAAGGTACCCTTAATATTTGGGGAACCAGGTTGGCATTACAGAGGGCACTTCCCAGCTTTGTTTCTACTTCAACTATATTCAGATAATCTTCTTACTTATTTTTATTAAAGGGATAGTGTTCTGTGGATGAAACAGATTGCTCTTACCTCTGTTTTCCCTTCATCCTTTTATTTACATGCTCAAATAGAAAGGGGTTGCAGCCTTGCAGATACTCAATTCCCAGAACTTTCTTCTTAAATCAGAAGGATTCTCCACTGCTCTTCAAAGCAGACCTCTCCTGCTCACTCACTCCACACACAGTGACTTAAAAGGTGAAGCTGACATAGCAACCAGAACTTTTTTGGGGGGGTGGGGGGAGAGTTGAAGTCTCACTGTCGCCCAGGCTGGAGTGCAGTGGCAACGGCAACGCTCATGGCCACCGTAGTCTCTACCTGTTGGGCTCAGGCTGTCCTTCTGCCTCAGCCTTCAAAGTAGCTGGAGCCACAGGCATGAGGCATTACGCCTGGCTAATTTTTTGATTTATTTTAGAGACAAAGTCTTTCCATATTACCCAGGCTGGTCTCGAACCCCTGCGCTCAGGCAGTCCTCTTGCCTCTGCCTCCCAGAGTGCTGGGATTACATGTGTGAGTCACTGCGCCCGGCCTAAATTTTATTTCTGAATAGGTAATAGATTCATATGTTCACTTTTTTTTTTTTTTTTTTTGAATTGGAGTCTCACTTCGTCACCCACACTCACAGCCACCCCAGCATCGACCGGCTGGGTTCTAGCAATCCTTCTGCCTCAGCCTTCCAAGTAGCTGGAACTACAGGCACGCACTACCACGCCTGGCTAATTTTTTCTTATTTATTGTAGAGACTAGGTCTCGCCAAGTTGCCTGGCTGGTCTCAAACCCACGGGCTCAGGCATTCCACTCACCTTGGCCTCCCAAAGTGCTGGGATTACAGGCTGAGCCAAAGAATCCAGCCTGTTCACAATTTTTAAAACTCAGAAGGATGTCATGAAATATATTCCCCTTACTTCTCCCCCAGCCATCCATATTCCCCTCCCCAGGGCTACCAGTGGGACTAGCTTCAGGAGAGCCTCCCATATTTGAATCTACTTTCATCTTCTTTTTTTGCAGGTTTTCTTTTTTCTTTTTCTTTTTGAATCAGAGTCTCCCTCTGTGTCCTGGGCTGGAGTGTAGTGGCATGCTCACGGCCACTGCCACCTCAACTTGCTGGGCTCAGGAGATCCTTCTGCCCGAGCCTTCCAGGTTGCTGGAACTACAGGCGCACATCACCATGCCTGACTAATTTTTTTTTATTTATTGTTGAGACAAGGTCTCGCCAAGTTGCCCAGGCTGGTCTCAAACCCCTGGGCTTAGGCAGTCCTCATGCCTCCACCTCCACCTCCCAAAGTGCTAGGATTACAGGCGTGAGCCACTGCACCCGGCGCAACCAGAACTTTTTGTAACTGTGTGTGTGTATAAATATAAATATACATACCTGCCTTTACTATTGAATTGTGTTAAAACAGGAATTTTAAGGAAGTAGCAAGCAGACTTTCTGAAGGTAATAGTGATAGCAGATAATGTTTATTGAACTCTCACTTGGTACTTTGTTAAGAAAGTACTCGGTTTTTTATCTCTAATCGTCCTTCAGCCCTGTGAGGTAGGCACTGTTATTAATCCCATTTTACAGATTAGGTATCCAAGATTTACAAAAAATAAGTAACTTACCCAGATGATGAAGTCAAGACTCAGACACAAGCCTTTCTCACCCGAGAGACCAAACAACTGTGCTGGTAATATAAATGTCATTTGTATCAGAATTTTAGTTTGAGGTGCCTTCATGAGTTTTGTTCTCTCTCAAGTATCACAATAACCATATGATATTGGCAAGTCAAATATTAATATTTTACAGCTGAGGTATTGATATGCCAGTTGAGACATGCCTAACAGATGTGGCTTATAAGTAGGAGGGGGAGGGATTTCTGTCTAGGTCATATAATTTATAAGTCACTATCCTTATTACCCTTATTAGATTGTTTAATATTTTTAAATGTGTTGGAACCTCTTAGAATAATATATTAAGCTTATGATTCCTTTTTTGTTACCAGTATTACTTTGCTAGCAAAGCTTAATATTGCCATCCTTTTGATATTCTAAAACAAAGCACCTGCTGAAGTTAACACCATCAAAAGACTGCCGGGCCGGGCTCCATGGCTCAGCCTGTAATCCCAGCACTTTGGGAGGCTGAGGCGAGTGGATTGCCTGAGCCCACGGGTTCGAGACCCACCCGGGCAACTTGGCAAGACCTCGTCTCTACAATAAATCAAAAATTAGCCGGGAGTGGTAGTGCATGCCTATAGTTCCAGCTACTTGGAAGGCTGAGGCGGAAGGATCGTCGGAGCCCAACCGGTCGAGGCTGCGGTGGCCGGGAGTGTGCCACTGCACACTGCACTTCAGTCTGGGCGACAGAGTGAGACTCCTACTCAAAAAAAAATAATAATAATAACTGCTAGACTTAAACTTTCTTTAAGAATACCAACCCCTCTGTCAATTTTAACTGTTTAGGAAGGCTGTCTCAGAAAGGGCTACCTCTTAGATATCTTGACCTCAGTTTTTAAACTAATGATCGTATGTTCAGAAAGCTGATAAAATGAACTTGATAGGTTCACATTCTTGTTCACTTGAAATATTATGCAAGTGATAGTGAGATAGCAGGAATGAAAAAAAGATGATCATCATAAATAGGGAAATTAGGATGACAGTAAGAGAGAAGTCTTTAGTGAATATCAAAGACATGAAAACAATGGAGTTAGCAGACTTTGTCAGTGACACTTGTTCTTAACAGAACCTCGATTCTTTCTTTGAGGGCTGTAATACTGAACAGTCATTCTGAAAACCCTTGTTTTTACAGGCAAGAAACTATATTCAGTCTTTGACCCAGATGCCGAAAATGAACTTTGCAAATGTATTTCTTGGTGCCAATCCCCTGGGTAAGTTGATCATATCCTCATCTCATGGATGTTGAATTGGTTATGATATAAATTGGGGATCTGAGCCGGGCTCGGTGGCTCAGCCTGTAATCCCACGCCTTTGGGAGGCTGAGGTGAGTGGATTGCCTGAGCCTGCGGGTTCGAGACCCGCCTGGGCAGTGAGACCTCATCTCTACAATAGGTCAAAAAAATCAGCCGGGCGTGGTAGTGCATGCCTGTAATTCCGGCAACTTGGAAGGCTGAGGCGGAAGGATCGCCGGAGCCCAG
>NW_007249139.1:622314-626700 GCF_000164805.1 Carlito syrichta
AGCGGCCACTACACTCCAGTCTGGGCGACAGAGTGAGACTCCAACTCAAAAAAGAAAAAAAAAAATTGGGGATCTGAAGAAGAGTTTTTACCTTTTGACCAAATAAGATACCATTAATTAAATCTTGGAAGGTGATAAATATGGCTGTTATCTGTGTAGTGTCACTTTGTTTTAAATTGTGTGACCTGCTTATATATTTATATGATAACAGTTTGGTAGAGGACATGGGCTGGCACAGTGACTAAAGGAGAATAAGTAATTGGAGTGTTGGGAGGAAAGGTTGGGGAGACAGGAAGAAAGAGGTACGGAAGATGCCCGGTAACTTGTTCACAACTGCTGCTGAATTGCAGTGTCCCAAGCTGATAAAAACAACCCTGAAGGACACATGGGTGCTTAGAGGACCCACCCAGAAACTCCCTGCAGTGTGCTCTGCTCTGCCTGTGGCAGCCCAGTGCTACAGATCTGTCCTCCTCCACACTCATGTGCTTTCCCCCTCCCCACTTCAGAGACTTGACATCCTCTCCTCTTTGTGGAGCTAATTTGCTACCTCAGACTTTAAGGGATGGCTCCATCCTCCTTCCTGTCACCATCACCTCCAGGATGCTTGGCAAGAAAGGGAAATGACGGTGGCAACTGAATATATGTATTGCCTTGGCTGAAAAAGGAGTTGCTTTATTCTTTAAAGCTGGGACCAGGCCGGGCTCAGTGACTCAGCCTGTAATCCCAGCACTTTGGGAGGCCAACGCAAGTGGATTGTCTGAGCCTGCAGGTTCGAGACCTGCCCAGGCAACTTGGAGAGATCTCGTCTCTACAAAAAATCAAAAATTAACCGGGTGTGGTAGCATGCGCCAGTAGTTCCAGCTACTTGGAAGGCTGAGGTGGAAGGATCGCCGAAGCCCAGCAGGTTGAGGCTTCAGTGACTGGGAGCGTGCCACTGCACTCCAGCCTGGGCAACAGAGAGAGACTCCAACTCAAAAAAAAAACAAAAAACCTGGGACTGATGTGTGCCTCAGATGACCCCAGAAAGCTGCTTTGCCCGAAGCTCTCATGCCCTGACTCTAGGAGAGTGCAGGGCACAGTGCTGTTTAGTGGCAGACGCAGAAGGATCAGACCAGGACCTCCCCACAATAGGGAAGGGAGGGCTGCTATGATAACTAGGATAACCAGTCTCACTTTTCTCAAGTCTATATCATAGTGGTATGTTTTAAAGTGTCACTGTGTTTCTTTAAATCTGTGTGGGTCATCTCTCTGCTTAGCAGTCGTGGCAGCTATGCTTCTGGTTAGTTTTGTCCTTTTGAGTGCTGACAGCTATGACACCTCTTCAGAAGTCGGGGTAAAGACCCAGGTGGTTTTGCATTGTTAAGTAGTTCATCTATAGGGATTGTGGAGGGGAGTTTCAGTGTCCTTATAATTCTTATAATAGCTGAGATGCTCATACTCTTTGAAGAGTTGAATAGTTATAGATGAGTTCATGCCAGCCTTGAAGATGGTGAGTGTGTCAGATCTCAGCTGGGTCACTCTCATGTCCAAAGATGAATCTGTACAGTCTTCAGGGTATGTAGGATTCTGCTGGGATGATTTAGGTTTTTGTCTGCCCTGGCATGCTTTCACTGGCTTTGTGTGGTTCATTTGAGCTGTGTGATCTAGTTCAAGGGTCTGTGAAAAGCTCTCTCTGAGCCTTAAGTGCTAAGGATGTTGGGAAAGGTTTTTTAAAGCTTTCTTGTCTATCATTCTGTTCTGAATTTGTTTCATCTTACCAGCCCTAAGTTTTAAACATGGCAGTGTTCATTGTTTGACTGTTTGTTAACAGACTCAAAAGATTAGTTAATTTATTTTTCTGGTGAAATGGGAGATATGTGTGTCTTAGCAGCTTATTTAGGTCACATACGTCCTGATATGGGTCCTCATTCTCTGGAATCGTGTCATTTAAACATTCAAAAGAACTAGATACCACTTAGCAAAAGAGACTGCTAATGAATTGAATGGAGGCTTTGGCCTATCTGGTGCTCAGCACTGTACTTCCTGGAGTTTAAATGTGCCTTAAAGCCGGTTGCCAGTCAGGGATGTCAGAGTTACTTCTTGCTTGGCAGATAGAACACAGTGTTACTAATCATGAGCTATTCCCAGCATATTAACTAAGCTGGAGTATACCAGCGATATAAAAATTAACAACCCTGTTTTGTCAGTCACTGATTTCATTTTACTGCTATTCCCAAAACGTAATTTAAAACTTAAATTACCCTTCGGTTTTAGTGTATATATTTATATCTCTCAAGTTTTGTTGTGTTTCGTTTATTTGTTTGTTTTAAGAGACAAGGTCTCAACACTGTCACCCAGACTGGAGTGCAGTGGTGTGATCATAGCTCACAGCCTCAAACTCCTGGGTTCAAGTGATACTTCTGCCTCAGTCTCACAAGTAGCTGGGACTACGGGTGCGCATTACTACACCTTACTAATAAGGAATCTTGTTCTTACCCCTGACCATATTCCTCATCAAATTATTGGCTACTAGAGGTGGCAAAGGCTCATCATATAATCTGCATTCAATTATAAAACCAACAGCTGATTAAGTTTTTTCTGAAAAGAGTAGACCAGCAGAAGAATACATATCCAGGCAATTCACCCAACACTGTACTTCAAAGTGTAAATGTATGAACTTGAATCAACACGTGAATATTCACTTTGTTTCTGTATCCCCCTGAAACCCATATTTCTCCTATAGATTACTCTGGCATTCAGACTGCAGGACAGGGGTCTTTTACAGCCTCCAGTATAAAGGAGTGGATCTCCTCAGGAAGCTGTCCTCTTCAGTACTCACTCCAAATTTAAAGAATAATTTGCAAAGTCTCAAAGCCTTTTTATTTTACCACAGTGAAAACCAAGTGTTGCCATGCTGAAACTCAAATTACTCTTATTTGAAAGATTGAATTAGGAAAAATCATTGGATGCAAAAAACCCTATGTGAAAGGAACACATTCACCTGGTACCATATATCACACAGTTGTTTGGGGCAAAGGGAAAACATCGTAACCAAGTGATCAAATTTAGCACCATTAATAGTAGGACAACCAAGTGTGGTGGCTCATGCCTGTATTCCCAACACTTTGGGAGTCAGAGGCGAGAGGATTGCCTGAGTCCAGGGGTTTGAGACTAGCCTAGGCATCTTAGCGAGACTACATCTCTTAAAAAAAAGAGAAAACAAATTTTTTTTAAAAAAAATAGTGGGACAGATGGATTTAATACACTATCAAGTACACAGCATCACCTCTGAAATATTTTTGCCAAAAATGTTTAACTTGATTCTTACCAAATGTTTGGGTCTAACTTTTGGTTTTTGGTAAATACAGGAGATAGAAAGCAAGAGTGTAGATACATGATAGGGCAAAAAGCCATCAGATTCCTAATAATGGTTATTCTCAAGACAACTGGAGGGTCTTTTTAGATCAAAATCAGGAAAAAATGAAGGTTAGAGATAAGAGAGATTATTCTAGATTAAGAGAAACTAAAGAAACCCAGTAAAATGATGCATAGCCCATAATTGAATCCTGGTTTGAACAAACAACTTCTAAAAGACAACATTGGAATAATTGGAGAAATTTTAACATAAACCAGATTTTAGATGAGATTTGGAAATTATTCATTTGTCACATATGTTAACAGTATTATATATGAAGATGTCTTTGTGCTGAAATATTTGAGGGTAAAGTGTCATGTCTATAATTTTATTTTTAAATGATTCAGGAAAAATATAAATAAATATAAAATGTTAATTGTTGAATGCATGCGAGCATGTGAGTATTCTCTTTACTATTTTTTTTTCACTTTTCTGTTTGTGTATATTTGAAATTCCTCATAATGAAATTTTTAAAAATAAAATTCCCTTTGATACAAATACCATGTCTCACCCTCATCCCTATGTAAAATCTTCAATTTGTTTGAATATCTGTTTGATGAATATTTACTTGTTAGTAAATAGACAGTGAAGGGGACCAAAAAAAAAAAAAAAAAAACGAAAAACCAGCCCTGCCAACTATTCTAGATTTTTAGCTTTAGGCTTTCATTTTGATATAGTTTTATGACACTGGTACAATTTGATATTGACAGAAAAACTTGTTCAAACAGAATCTGAGTTAATTTTTTTTCATTCTTCTTTAGCAGTGTATTCTTTTTTTTTTTTTCGAGTTGGAGTCCACTCTTGTTGCCCAGGCTGGAGTGCAGTGGCACACTCACGGTCACCCAACCTTGACCTGCGGAAGGCGAGACCTCATCTCTACAGTAAATAAAATAAAATAAAAAATTAGCCGGGCGTGGTAGCGCACGCCTGTAATTCCAGCTACTCGAAAGGCTGAGGCGGAAGGATCACCGGAGCCCAGCAGGTCGAGGCTG
>NW_007249139.1:626720-632144 GCF_000164805.1 Carlito syrichta
TAGATGTAGGCCTCTGTCAGATATATATTTGACAAATATTTTATTCACATTCTGTGAGCAGTCTCCATGCTCTCTTGATGATTTCTTTGGCTTTGCAGAAGCTTATCAGTTTAATGAGGCCCCATTTGTCTATCTTATCTTATGATCTGGGCACTTCAGATTTTGTCAGGATTCTGTTGCCAGTTCCAAATTCCATAAGAGTGATTCCTGCATTATATAGCATTCTTAAAGTTTGAGGTTTTACGTTTAGGTCTTTGATCCATTTGGAGTAAATTTTTGCGTGTGGCGATAGGAAGGGGTCCTGTTTCAATATTCTGCATGTGTTTAGTTTTCCCAACACCATTTAATGAATAGGTTCTCCTCTCCCCAATGGTTGTTATGGGAGGGTTCGTCACACTCCAGTCTGGGCGACAGAGTGAGATGCCAACTCAAAAAAAAAAAGTATAAACTACATATACATACACATAAGGAGAAAAGGGATACTGTATCCTAGAGTAGATATTTTAGAGGAGAGTTCTTTGTTTGTGAAGGGTCAAAACTGTATGTTTGCTTAATAAGGCATCATTTTTTTGTAACATGGTAACTCGACCTGTTTCCTTCCTGTCTGTGATACTGATAGCTGTCGACTTGCTGGAGAAGATGCTTGTGTTGGACTCAGATAAGAGAATTACAGCAGCCCAAGCCCTTGCACATGCCTACTTTGCTCAGTACCATGATCCTGATGATGAACCCGTGGCTGATCCTTACGACCAGTCCTTTGAAAGCAGAGACCTCCTTATAGACGAGTGGAAAAGTGAGTCCTAGGGCAAGATTAACATCTAGCTTGAGAACTTACATTTTAAAATCTTTTCTAAGTGAACCACCAACCAGAAGTCGGGGGAGAAATAAAAACCAAATGATTATAACCCACTTGCTAAAACTTGTAGTTGGGGTCTCTTATGCAGAATGAGTATGTTCCTCTGATGGAAACAATTTGTTATAGTTGATGACACTCTCTGGACCTTTGAGCTACTTATGTATGTCTGCTTTTGTGCATAGCCTTTCATATATATATGCATCGAGCTTTTAGGTTTTCAGAGTCTGTATTTGTAATATCTCTGGGATAAGCAGGGAATAGGGTTTTGTTGTTTTTTGGTTTTTTTTTTTTTTTTTACAGTTTTACAATTGATAGAACTGGGCAAAGAGAGTTTATATCTTATCTATTAATTTGGACCTATTAGAGACTAGGTCCAAATGGCAGCCAGGATGGAAGCCATGTCTTCTATGTCCAATCTCATATTGTCTCCATAAACCATAAGTTCAGAACTCTAGTTAAATCCCAAAAGCCAGCATTATCTGTTGCAGCAGTTTGTGAGAGTGCTTTATTATTCTTGAGTACTTTCTCCAGAGAACTTTAAAGAGGAGGCACTCAACAATGAAAGAAATGAAGAAAAAATGGTTCTTGTATATATATCCTTGAACTTCTGTGTAATCATCTGTTCCATTAGGGTATGACACACGAGCAGTGAGGCAGTTATTTGAAGTAGCCCATCATACCACTAGGCTGGACAGGGAGGAGGGATCTTGAGCTTAGAAGTCAGAATACTTGCCAGCAAACGTTGTAGTCTCAGCTTTCACATCTTATTTTTCTTCTCAATTTCTAGGCCTGACCTATGATGAAGTCATCAGCTTTGTGCCGCCACCCCTTGACCAAGAAGAGATGGAGTCCTGAGCACCTGGTGTCTGTCCTGTTGATCCCATTTCACTGTGAGGGGAAGGCCTTTTCATGGGAACTCTCCAAATATCATTCAAGTGCCTCTTGTTGCAGAGATTTCCTCCATGGTGGAAGGGGTGTGTGTGCGTGTGTGTGTTTGTGTTTTGGAATGTGTGCATGTGTGTGTCTGTCTTTGTGGGAGGGTAAGAGAATAACACGAGCAAACTATGATCACAGTGACTTTACGTGGAGCTGCGGATGCTCCGTGGCAGCCTCCGCTTCCTCTTCTTCCTGAGAGTCAACTCAGGCAGGCAAGAGCTGCCATCTTGTTAAGGATACGTCAAATGCAGAGTAAAAAATACTAAATGTCCCCAATCCCAGTCGTGCTTTTGCCACTTTGGCTTCTCCTGTGGCCCACTTTGACGGTGCAGAGTAGACTTGACCACATCCCACAGTGGCACAGAGAGAAGGCTCACACCTTCCGGCTGCTTCAGACCTGAATCTATCCCTCAGCAATGCAAACAGCCAAAAAGGACCAACTGGCCTATGTGCACTAGCCTGTGATTAACTTGCTTAGTATGGTTCTCAGAACTTGACAGGTGTATTTGAAACTGTAAATATGTCTGTGCCTTAAGAGGAGAGGAAAAAGTATAGATAGTTAAAAAACTGCAGCTGCTGAAATGTTCTGAGCCAGGCAAGCAGACAGGGCTGTCGGACGGCTGCATTATGGGCCCCAAGTCACCAGGCAGGCTCAGAGGCGGCCATGTGTGCGCATGCATATATGTGCATCTCTTTCTCCCTTACCCCCAGGTGTGGCCATGTCTCTGCTTACCCTTTACCTTCAGTGCAGAGGTTTCTTGAATATTGGCCCCAGTAGTCAGAAGCAGGTTCTTGCTGTCAGTGTACTTCCTGTGTACTCTTTTATTTCTAGCAGAGTGAGGATGTGTTTTGCATGTCTTGCTATTTGAGCATGCATAGCTGCTTGTCCTGTTCTCTTTGGGAGGCCCTGGTGCCAGACGGGTTTGCCAGTGAAGACTTCTTGGGTAGTTTAGATCCCATGTCACCACAGCTGAGGTTATGGCAAGTGAAATCATCCTCTCTCTAACCCCTAGTGCTATTTTGTGTTGAACACAATTGATACTCCAGGTGCTTTTGATGTGAAAACCATGAAAAATAGAACAGATGGATGTATAGTATTTTATTTCTTGCCATCTGCGTTTCAACAAACTATTTTGGGGGAAGTATCATGGGAAAGATCAGGGCTTTCCCCAGGAATATCCCAAACTTTGGAAAACAGGTTATTCTCTTCACTCCCAATAACCATTGCTAAGACATGCTGAAAAGAAGAATGAAAAATAAAAGCTCATGAGGCCAGAAACTCCTTTTGCTATCTTTCTCTAAACATGGTTATTTAAAAGCATACAGTAACAAGGTGTCTTTTCCGTTCCTCTATGGAAAAGGGTCTTCTTGGCAGCTTAACATAGACTTCTTGGTCTTGGTTTGGGAAGAAACAAATTTTGTACATTGCAGGAATCCTTTGAGAATGTGATTCCTTTTGATGGGGAGAAAGGGCAAATTATTTTAATATTTTGTATTTTCAACTTTATAAAGATGAAATATCCTCAGGGGTGGAGAAGAGCTGTTTTCTTAACTTTCTGAATTTCAGGCATTTTGTGCTCCGTGAGGGCCCATATATTTAAGCCCTTAGTGTAATCAGAAGTGTAAAACCGCTTCCAGTGTTGACTGTGTGACAGAATCTTGCATTTGGGCCAAGGTGTTTTCATTTCCTATCAGTGCAGTGATACTCCAGAGGGACAGGGAGAAACCCTGAATCAACTGGAGCAAGAAGGAAGGAGGCAGACTGGTGGCGATTCCATCTCACCTGGGATTCTCCCCTCTTTCAAAGGAAGTGAATGTAAAGACCTCATCTCCTATATATGCAGTTCAAATCCTCACCATCCACAGCAAGATGAATTTTGTCAGCCGTGTTTGGTTGTAAATGCTAGTATGGTTTCCTACAGAAATACTGCTCTGGATGTTTTTCATAAAGGTCTTTGCACATGTGACCAGATATGTGTTAGGAGGCTGCTTGCTCCAGGAGCCTGAACTCTTGAGCTGGAGCTCTCGGGAGAGCTCTTTGGTTTCTGAGCATAATGCTCCCATCTCCTGATTTCTCTGGACAGAAAACAAAAGAGAGAATGAGGGAAACTGCTATTTTATTTGTATTCATGAACTTGGCTGTAATCAGTTATGCCATATAGGATGTCAGACAATACCACTGGTTAAAATAAAGCCTATTTTTCAAATTCAGTGAGTTTCTCAAATTTCTTATCTTTTTCTCTTGATTGTTTTTGTTTAATGCACACTGTAGCTTTATATCTGTTTTTTTCAACTGTAGCCTGGCATATGTTTCTGATAGATCATAATATTACTCCTAAAATTTACAGAATATTGACAGAGCTCCTTAGTTGCATGTTTTATGGTGAAGAGAGTCTGGGTCTCTGTGGACGGGTAAAGCGGAGGGCAAGTAAACAGCACATTGCATGGCAGGGTCTGTATGATCTACACTTGGGTGTAAGAGTGGCCCAGGACAGGGGTCAGCAAACTGTGGCCTGAGGGCAAAATCCTGCCTACCACCTGTTCTGTGTAGCCTGCTAAGAATGGTTTTTTATTTGTAAATGGTTGAAAAACAAAAGAAGAATAAATTTTTGTGGCATGCGAAAACTTAATGTAAAATTCAAATTTCAGTGTCCATAAATAAAGTTTTATTAGCGTATAACCACACTAATTTGTTTACCTATTGTCTGTGGCTGCTTTTGTGCTACAGTGACAGGGTTGGGTAGTTGCAAGAGAGACCATAGGACCTGCAAAGTGTAAGCCATTTACCACCTGGCCTTTTACGGAAGTCTGCTGACCCTTGGTCTGGGACTACAATTTCCTCATCTATAAAATGGAGTTTGCTTAGGTTATTTTCAGCTTTGACATTCTAGACTATAAGCACTATATTTATTTATTTATTTATTGTTTAGTTGGAGTCTCACTCTGTCACCCAGGCTGTCAGCCTCGACCTGCTGGGCTCTGGTGAGCCTTCCGCCTCATCCTTCCAAGTAGCTGGAACTACAGGCGCACGCTACCACACCTGGCTAATTTTTTTGATTTAGTGTAGAGATGGGGGTCTTGCCAGGTTGCCCGGGCGGGTCTCGAACCCACGGACTCTGGCAATCCACTCACCTCAGCCTCCCAAAACTTTTTTATTTTAAACTGCCAGAGCTTGATTGCCTGAGCCCGCGGGTTCGAGGCCCGCCCAGGCAACTTGGCGAGATCTCATCTCTACAGTAAATCAAAAATTAGCCGGGCATGGTAGTGTGCGCCTGTAGTTCCAGCTACTTGGAAGGCTGAGACGGAAGGATTGCCAGAGTCCAGCAGGTTGAGGCTGCGGTGGCTGGGAGTAGCCACTGCTCTCCAGTCTGGGCAGCAGAATGAGACTCCAACTCAAAAAAAACAAAACAAAACAATAAATAAACTGCCAGAGCGTAGGTTGCATGTATATTTATATGTGTACATTGTTTATAGGCTTTTAAGCAAATGTATTTTATGACTGTTTTGTGTTAGCTTACTATAGTCCTTGAAAATACTCCTCACAAGCCGGGCTCGGTGGCTCAGCCTGTAATCCTGCACCTTGGGAGGCTGAGGTGAGTGGATTGCCTGAGCCCACGGGTTCAAGACCCGCC
>NW_007249139.1:632164-649231 GCF_000164805.1 Carlito syrichta
AGACCCGCCTGGGCAACTTGGTGAGACCTTATCTCTACAATAAATAAAAAAATCAGCCAGCATGGTAGCACGCGCCTGTAATTCCAGCTACTTGGAAGGCTGAGGCGGAAGGATCGCCGGAGCCGAGCGGGTCGAGACTGCGGTGGCTGGGAGCGGCCACTGCACTCCAGTCTGGGCGACAGAGTGAGACTCCAACTCAAAAAAAAAAAAAGAAAGAAAGAAAGAAAATACTCCTCAGAACCGTTGAATTACATCATGGGATTAAAGGCCCACAAGATCTCACAGCTGAGTTCTCAGGGGCTGTGCTGATATACTCCCTTTCTTGGTGTGGTGGGGGAGGGGGGTTGTGAGGATATTGAGAGTGTGCAGCTGGGTTTTTGGTCCCTGGCTGGCAGCAGGAAGTGATGGCAGTGGTAGAAGGCAAACCAAGCGTTGGTTCCTTTCCTATCTGCAATGACCCCTTAAGGCAGTGAGAGAGAAGGGCTCCAGTTATCACATGGGAGTCCTTTAGCTCCTGTAAGCATCAGACAATTCTAGGGAATATTTTGCCTTCATCCACCAGACATGAGTGCAGTCTTCCTCCTAGACTTCTGTGAGAAAGACCTGCTTAGCTCAAGGAAAGTTGACACCCGAGTCAGCTCACCTAAAGCGAATGGGGAACATTTCATAGTATGTGGTAAGGATTGGAGGCTAGAGGAAGTCTGATGGTGAAAACGGTACACAATTATAAAAGCATATCCATAATTTTAAATATAATGACTGAAGGATGAAATCAAGTTTATTTTTCCAGTGAAGCTGATTTAGTATCTTACAATTCCATCTCACTTGTTGTTTGCAACATAATCACAGAAGGAACTTTTACAAAAATATTTGAGGGCTTCATCAGTTTTCCAGAGAACATCTCAATGTTTCGATAGTCACGTCATTCTTTTTTATAAGTATCAGCGATCACCTCATCACCTTTCCTTTTTTTGTTAACTGATCTGAGTCAGACCCATGTTTTTCAGTGGCTTTGCTTGAGATTTGAGCAGTTTTCTAACATTATTCATCAACTTTGTCAAATCTACCATCTTTTACAAGATGTATTATTATTATTGTAACTAAACTGCATTCTGTCTGTAGCATCTGTCATATGTTTACAATATAATCATAGAGACTAGCAGAAGACTAGAATACAATGGGCAAGACAAATATTCCAGGTTCGAATAGTTGTGAGGGCAAGAAGGGACTAATTTTAAAAGTAGTTCATTTGTGAATGGTTTTACATGACAATAACTTTCACTTCTCTATACATCAGGTAGCTGCAAGGATTTGGTTAATGAATATGCAAATAATGAAGACCTTTTTATTTATAATACAGATATGTTTTAATAGTGTTCATACTCTTTGAACTTAGCATTTATACTTCTCAGAAGTCCTCACAAGTACACAAACAAAAGTAAAATGTTCAGTGCCCTTTTTTTGTTGTTGTTTTGAGTCCCGGTCTCTGTGCCCAGGCTGGAATACAGTGGCATGATCATTGCTCAACACAGCCCTGAACCTGGGCTCAAATGATCCTCCCACCTCCTGAGTAGCTGGGACTACAGGCGTCCCACCATGACTGGCTTTGTTTGTTGAGATGAGATCTCACTATGTTTCCCAGGCTAGTCTCGTACTTCTGGGCACACTCCTCCTGCCTTGGCCTCCAAGAGTGCTGGGATTACAGATGTGAACCATGGCACCTGGCCGCACATTCTTTGTAAATGCAAACTTTCTAAGTAACATACATAACTATCAATAAGGACTTGACTGAATAAGAGCCCCTCTGTAGTGAAATATGATACAGCTAGGTGTGGGTAGATATATGTCAGATAAATTATGTAGGGGAAAAAGTAGGTAGCAAACTATAGTACACTGGTCCCCTGTTTATTGATATAAAGATAGTAATTGGCTGAAAAAGACTTAGAGAAATACACACTGAACTGTTAACAACCATCTCTGTGTAAAGGGATTGTGGGCTCAACTTTTTATGCTATTTCTGTGATGCTTAGCTTTTTTGAGTAATTTTTGTAATCAGAAAAAACTTTAATAAGAAAGATGTTTTAAAGTCTGTGTGACCTGGGGGAACCATTCCTGAATTTCAGCTTTGCCAAGGCTAGAATGCCACTTTCCAAGGCAGGAGAACATGCTGGAAAGGAATTGCACCCTACTGCCCGGCCTCCAAGCTGTATTACTACTTGGTAGCAGGATTTCTACCCAGTTTGGAAGACTTGGTGGGGTCTTCCCCAGTAAAAGAGTGTTTTAAGGATCTGGAGTAGGATTTTCCAACTTTGCATCTTGGACCAGATAGCTATTTGGTGTGGAAGCTGTCCTGTACATTGTAGGGAGTTAAGCAGCATCCCTGGCCTCTGCCTGCCAATGCCCTCAACACACATACTCCCATCCCCCAATTGTGACAGCCAAAGATGTTGCCAGACGTCCTCTGGAGGCAAAATCATCTTTGGTTGAAACCCGCTAATCTAATGCTCATCCCTGCTAGCCTAGCAGAACACGAAAGCCTCTTCAAAAAATAATTAGAGCTTAACACCTACAAGTCTGTTGTGACTAACAGAAACGGCTTGGTATCTTGCAGAGAAGGTACAAATTTGAAAGACCTTTTTAGGTTGAGGTATATGTTTTTAGGGGAAAATGAAGATGTTAGGTGGTTTAGAACAACGTGTCTGGTACTGGATTAAGGTGGTTTCATTTCTCAAAAAAAGGTGCGGCATGAAATAAAGTTATCCTTTGTTCAGAAGCTCTTTGGCCATTATCCATACACAGAAAATCTAGTAACTCAACTGGGTGTGACTACAAGATTGTTTTAGATAGCCAGGTAATGAGGTCCAATGGAAAGTACTGGATCTTGAAGACACAGACCTTGGTTCAACTCTCAACTTAGCCTCTTGCCAGATACGTGGCCTTGGGGCAGTTGTTACTAGCTTTTGGGTGATTGGAAAGATTAAATGGAAGAACAAAATTCAACATGCCTTGTATGTCGTGGACACTCAAGATACTGGCTACTTTGCATCTCACTTGAAGTGGCATTGAGGCTGTCCTGTTAGGGTGAGTTTGGAGTATTCTGCATCTGGGAACAGTATAAGCCTCTAAAACCAACTGGGAAGAAAGCTCCTGAAGCCTATAGTCCCGAGACAGTTTCTGGAAAACTCCCATTATTAAAGCCCTAAGACTGTGGTCTAAGTACTCATAGCCAGTATGGTACTGTTCTATTGCAAACCTGCTTAATTAGTTCAGCTCAGAGAAGGTGCTTTGTTATGTGCATATATGTATATGTGGAGTGACCCCCAAAATGGGATTATTTTTTGGAGGGCAGGCTCCTTGCCGCCGTGAGGAGGGACCCCAAAAAACAGAATTTATTTATAAAAAATTGTGTATTTTTACATGTTTAAACTTCAAAGTACTCTCCATTTGATGAAGTACACCTATTGAGGTGCTTTTTCCACTGCTCAAAACAGTTTTTGAACTCGTCAGTTTTTATGCCTTTTAGGGCTTCTGTTTTTTGTTTCGCCCCTTCCACATCAACAGGTCGTTTTCTTTTGAGGACTTTTTTCATGTGGGCAGTCACTTGGGGGAGATAGGGTGAATAGGGAGGGTGGGGCACAGGGGTCATGCTGTTTTTGGTCTTTTTCTGCTGAATACTTAGCACAAGTGTGAGCAGGTGCACTCAAATCACGCATCATGAAACAGGCAAACACATTAAAAGAATGTCCAAAAAAATTTCACTGAAGCTGAACACAGCATCTCAGAATAACACTAGCTGGTACGCTGATGCTAATGGTTTCCTGGAACACCTGGTGGGGGAAGCCTACTGCAAGGGACCCGTCCTCCAAAAGATAAGTCTGGGCTTTTGGGGGCTCCCTTCATATATATGTATATATCTACGCATGTGTATGTATATATATGAAATTATTAAGAGATTAATAAGTAAACGTAAGTCCAATTTTGCAATTTAAAAAAATTACGCCATTACCTTTTGCAGCAAAAAAATGAAAAACCACAGGCCCAGCCTAGATCCTTGACAAAGATCAGTGGTTTTAAACTCATCAGAGCCTCCGCCCTTTGCATAATTAGTATTTTAACATCTCATAATCCTGAAGTGAAATTCATAGATAATTTACACACACAATTTCAAAGAAAACACAATGGTCTAATATAAATAATGAGCAAAGGAAAAATACATTTCAATATGTAAACACTTGTGGCTTCACCACATTAAAGACATAATGAAGTAGTTGCTTGCACCCATCCATAGATTCACCTTGAATGTGACAGCTACACGTTTACTGCTACAGTTGAGTTTCCTTGGCAACTCAGATACCATGATTGACTGCTATTACTCATGACTTTCTGAAATTGGTAAGCAACTTATGGCAAAATTTCAAAAAACCAATTAGAATGTTTTTATTTGCTCGGTTGTAACCCTGGGAAATTAAGTGTATTAATCTGCAAAGAGTGTTTGTTTTATATGTAAAACCAAGTTACAGTCTAGGTTCAGATCAACATAAATGGGTTTCTCCCACCTTCCTGAATGTCCACCAGTATGTCTGTCTGTGCGATGAAGCAATTCTTGTTGAGGATCCCACTCTGCAGATTGGCCTCTGCATGCTCAATATCAGCAATACTCCCAATCGTTGTGACAACCAAAAGCGACAGCAGAGGCCTCCAAAGTGCGCCCGCTGAGAATTGCAGACCGACCAAATAATTCAGAGACCAGACCCATAGTCCTAAGACGTGAAACCTCCACATGGAAGGACAGACCTGGCTTCCTGTTGTCTTCCTTCCCCTACTTTCCTTCCCTCCCTGCTAAAAACTAGTTATTTTATTGAGCTCCTACTGGACATTAGTCCACTTACATTCTTGCATATTCTAGTCATATGATGTCTCATTCTCAAGCAGAGTCACACAGTACCACTGAGGCTGCGTTCAACAGATCATCCTGGTGTCAATGTTGAAAGACTCCTGGTTCCAAAGAACTTTACGGCATTGATGTTAGACACACCTCTCTTGGCTTTTTGAAAGAAAAATCAAGAAAAATAGCCATTCGGCACAATTTCTACAAGGACTTTCTGGCTGCTGCTGGCCAAAGAGGGGCAGAGTCCCTGGCAGCTGCGACTGGGCATTCACTGGGGCCTCTCTTCCTGGTCCCAGCCTCTCCCCCTTCCTTACTCATCTGGATAGAAGTGCACCTTCCCTCCCTTCAGCCAAAAGAGTTTAAGCCAGACTCTTACTCTATCTTCCAGAAGATGAACATACTTATCTCTGGTTCTCCTTTTTGCCACTGCTCTAAATACACAAGGTCCCTACATGCTTGCTTTCTCTCCTGTCCTTTGTGCTCAACGGTCCCTCTGCCTAGAACCCTCTTCTTCTGCTCTGTTCCTCTGGGCTAACTGACTCGTTCTTCTATTCAGCCTTGATATCACTCCCTCTGTAAATCCCTGACCATCCTCCAGCCTGGATTAGGTGTGCCTTCTGTATGTATCCTGGGTTGATCAGTGGTGGCACTGATCACCCTGCTTTATCATGGCCTGCTGTTTGTCACATCCGCTCAAGAGAAAAGACATATAAAGGTTAAGGACACACAGGCATGGTGGCTCATTCCTGTCATCCCAGTACTTTGAGAGGTTGAGACAGGAGGTTCGCTTGTGGCCAGGAGTTCGAGACCAGCCGGGGCAACACAGACCTCATCTCCACACACACACACAAATTTTTAATTAGCTGAGTGTGGTGGTGTGCCCCAGCTTCTTGGGAGGCTGAGGCAGAAGGATCGCCTGAGTCCAGGAGGTCGAGGCTGTGGCAAGCCATGACCGTGCCACTGCACTCCAGCCAGAGTGAGAAGCCGACTCCAAAAGAAAAAGGACTCAGACTCTGGAGCCGGTCTGCCTGAGTTCAAACCACAGCCCGCTGTCCTACTAGTGCAATCTTGGGCAAGTTACTTAATCTCTCAGAGCCTATATCATAAGGTTGTTGAGAGGATTAAATGAGTTAACACATGAAGCCCTTGGCATACAGTAAATCCTAAATATGAACTTAAGGCTGCATGTCATTGGGGCATAGACTGTGTCTTGTCCACTGCTTTGTTCTACCACCTCACTTGATACCTGACATACAGAAGACTCAGTCCTCCTTGACCGACTCAGTACAGCACCATCGTCTTTTAATCCCTTGCAAATCAGTTTGTCTTCTTCCAATGAAAGCCTTTAGAAGCAAAGATGACCCAAAGAAAAAACCCAAATATGTAAGAAGTAATGCTGTGTGGAAGTTCCCTGTGGAAGAAGTGACACGTGTTAGAAGAATTGGGCTCTGCCAGGCGCGGTGGCTCACGCCTATAATCCCAGCACTTTGGGAGACTGAGGTGAGAGGATTGTCTGAACCCACGGGTTCGAGACCAGCCTGGACAACTTGGCGAGACCTCATCTCCACAATACATCAAAAAATTAGCCCCAGCAGGCCATGATAAAGCAGGGTGATCAGTGCCACCACTGATCAACCCAGGGTACATACAGAAGGCACACCTAATCCTTGTAATTCCCACTACTTGGAAAGCTGAGGTGGAAGGATCATCCGAACCCTGCAGGTGGAGGCTGTGGTGGCTGTGAGCATGCCACTGCACTCCAGCCTGGGCAAAAGAGTGAGACTCCAACTCAAAAAAAAAAAGAGCTCTGATTCTCTTTGCTATGCCTTGCTGTGTGAGTCAAGCTGGATACACAGCAATTGAACGAATTAGAGACCTGCCTGGGCAACTTGGTGAGACCTCATCTCTACAATAAATCAAAAAATCAGCCGGGCATGGTAGTGCATGCCTGTAGTTCTGGCTACTCACAAGGCTGAGGCGGAAGGATTGCTGGAGCCCAGTGGGTCGAGGCTGCAGTGGCTGGGAGCAGTGACAGAGTGAGCCAGTCTGGGCGACAGAGTGAGACTTCAACTCATAAAAAAAAAAAAAGAATCAACAGATTACTGAGGGTGACTGATGGCCATGATCCAGATAATTCCTGCTATTTCCCTATCTGTCTGCCACTTTTTTAGTGTTGGGGTTTCGCTCTGTCCCCCAGGCTGGAGTGCAGGGGAATGATCGCAGCTTACTGCAGCCTCAAATTCCTGGGCTCAAGCGGTCCTCTTGCCTCAGCTTCCCGAATAGCTGGAACTACAAGCATCATCACACACACATCACCGCACCCAGCTAATTTTTGTATTTTATGTGAATACAAGGTCTCACTGTGTTGCCTAGGCTGGTCTTGAATTCCTGGGCTCAAGTGATCCTCCAGTTTTGGCCTCCCAAAGGGCTGGGATTACAGGCATGAGCCACTGCGTTCAGCCTGCCACTTTAAAATGGAAATAACAGGGAAGAAGAAAGGGAACTGGAAGGCATTCTAGTGCCTTGCACCCTCATTCAACCTGTCTACAAAGATCTATTCGGGGCCTTCCGCCTGTCAGGCACTGGGAATATGCGAAAGAAGAAAAGTCCAACCGCCATGCCACCCTCACGGAGTTGATGTTCTAATGGGGTCGATGGTAAATGATGACTGGACCATCTCCCTGGCACCCCTAGGACAGACCCCTGAGCACCTGCTGCTGAGGCCATTTCTGGGCCAGATGCACCTTTGACCCACTTCCCTGCGCTCAGCTGACAGACAATGGCGTTCAGCCTGGGTGTCCCAGGCCTCTTGGGTTACCTGGACCTGATTGGCTGGCTTCACCACCTGTTCCCAGGGCAAGGTGCAAGGTCATCATCCAGGCCTTGATGTGGAGACTAGTTTCCCCTGGGCCATTGCTCAGCATGACAGAGCTGATTGTCCTGTGCAAAAACAGGACCACCCACAGCTCTGCCCAGTGAGACAGTAGCAATGACTATCTGATAATGGTTGCTGACACAGTGCTTGTGGTGGGGAGTGTTCCCATCTGGACAAGTCCCACCCTTCTCTGAGGTTAGGAAATGAACCCCCACCCCACCCCACTTATCTCTCCCCAGCCTCTGATTGAGTCAGGTGTGCCCTCTTTGTCTTTTTATAACGTATACTGATCTTACCAGTGTCGAAGCACCTGCCATGTTACTTTTTCTAACAACCATTATTCTTATGTGACACAAATGCAATGTGTTCATTGTTGAAAAAAATTATTTCTTGAGTCGGAGCCTCCTGGGCCCAGGCGATCCTTCTGCCTCAGCCTCCGAGAATTTTTAAATTTTTTGTAGTGATAAGCTCTCACTATGTGGCCCATGCTAGCCTCAATTGCTAGGATTGCTTCCTAAACTCAAGCAATCCTCCCTCCTTGACCTCCCAAAGTGCTGGGATTACAAGTGTGAGCCACCACACCTTGCCTGAACAAAATTTAAATGTAGCTAGGTAATAACATGTTTCCGGTGATTACCTAGAAATAGTAACTGTTGACAGGTTGGTGTAACTCCTAGGAAATTTCCTAAATCTGGACAAATACATAACTTGCTAAATGGATGCATATTATTCGGTGATCTGTGTCAATAAATGGTGTTGAAACACCTGGATAGCCACCTTCAGCCACACTCATTTCCAGAGAGATCAAATATGTAAATGGAGAAGGGTATTCAAAGCATGTCACAAAACTCGGAAACCATGCAGGAAGAGGCTAATGCATTTGCACAAAAACTAAAACTGTCATACATTGGAATCAGTTTGGCAGAGTTTAGTAAGGGTAGAAGCTGCACTTAGCTTATTTACTGTCTTTTTTTTTTTTTTTTTATTGAGGGGGTCTCACCCTGTCACCCAGGCTAGAGTGGCATGATTACAATGATCATGTCACATGGCAGCCTCGACCTCCTCAGCTCAGACAATCCTTCCACCTCAGCCTTCTAAGTGGCTGGGACTACAGGTGCATGCCACCACACCCAGCTAATTTCTAAAAAAAAAAATTTTTATAGAGACGAAGTCTTGGTATGTTTCCTGGGTTGGTCTTGAACTCCTGGGCTCAAGCAATCCTCTCACCTCGGCCTCCCAAATTGCGGGGATTAGAGATGTGAGCCACCGCACCCAGCTCATGAAGTATTTATTGAGCTGCTACCATGGACCAGACATGGTGCTGGGACTCAGCAGTGGCCACAATACTGCACTTGCCCTCACAGAGTCATGTTCTGGTGGTAGAGATGGACAGCTCACAGGGGACGACACAGATGACTTAGTGTCACGATGCATGCTACCCTCCCATGGACAAGGCAGAGAGCAAATGGAGCAGAGGGAGGCCTGGGCACCAGACCTTCCCCTGGCCACATCTTGGCAGGATTGGGTCAAGAGCACCATCCTGGGGGCTGGGTACAAGGAGGTGAGTCTTGGGGTGGAGTGGGAAGGTGGTGTGCAGTTAGATGGGAAGAGGGGAAATTGTCTTGGCCGGCAGTCCCCAACTTTTGTAGCATCAGGGACGGGTTTTGTGGAAGACCATCTTCCCATGGATGGGGGTGGGGGACCATCAGGCATTAGACTCTCCTAAAGAGCTTCGCCTAGACCCCTCGCAGGCGCAGTTCACAACAAGGGTCATGCTCCTATGAGAATCTAAAACCACTGCTAATACCCCGGTAGACAGAGCTCCGCTAGCCTGCCGCCCACCTCCTGCCGTGGGGCCGGGTTCCTGACAAGCCACAGACGGGTACTGGCCGGCAGCCCAGAGGGTGGGGGACCCCTGTTCTTGGCCCCAGAAGGAGGGCTGGGCTGTGAGATGCCAGTTTAGCAGAGCGTCTCTACCCCTGTCCTCCACCAGGGGGTGTCACAGCCGAGGGGGAGGAAGGCGGAGGTGGATAGTTTGTAGGGGTGCCTGTGAGAAGGGGAGTGCCTGATCTTTTGTTCCTGGGATGGATGCTCTGCTCAGGCCCCCAGTCTGCTGACCAGCCCCCAAGACGGGAAAGAGGTACTGGGGAGTCAAGGCGGGGCTGAGGGCCACACAGGAGGGGCCGGGCACCCCCTCAAGTGTTCAGAGGCTAGTGAAGGGGTCCCCGGTGCTCTGAGCTGGTCCCCAAGGGACTTAGCAGAGGCTGCAGGAGTAGGGGAAGGGACAGGCACAGGAGGAATGAGGCTGGAGGCCTGGGGAGATGACTGGCCTGCAGGTCACGTGTCCCCTGACGGGTTTCAGAGGCAGATAATTGCTCTTTCCCCAGATACCTGCTGGCTTCACTCCTCCACCCATCCGGGGTTGCTCACATGTTGCGTCCACAGACACACCTTCCCTGACCACCCCGTCTAAGGCAGGCCTCGTGGTCTTATTTTATTTATTTTACTTTATGTTTATTATTTTATTCTTATTGTTTTTTTATTTTATGTAATTTTAATTTAATTTAATTTTATTTTATTTTTCTGAGTTGGAGTCTCACTCTGTCGCCCAGGCTGGAGTGCAGTGGTACGCTCATGGCTACCCCAGCATCGACCTGCTGGGCTCTGACAATCCTTCCGCCTCAGCCTTCCAAGTAGCCTGAACTACCAGCGTGCGCCACCACGCCCGGCTAATTTTTTATTTATTGTAGAGATGACGTCTTGCCAAGTTGCCCAGGCTGTTCTCAAACCCATGGGCTCAGGCAATCTGCTCACCTTGGCCTCCCAAAGTGCTGGGATTACAGGCTTGAGCCACCACACCTGGCCTCACAGTCCTTTAGAGCTTTATGCAGGTTTCCTTTCTCCATAGCACTTAATGTCGCCTGCCATTGCATCTGCTTGACCCAGATGTCATTACTGAATATCAACAGTCTTATGTGGTTCCATCTAGCACTATACAATTGATCACTGGATCTTCATCCGCTTCCCATACAAGAATGTCAGCTCCACCTGGTCGGACTTTTCTCTGTTTCTTTTCTGTTACATTCCCCACACTCAGATAAGTCCCTGGATCATAGTTGACCCTCAATATGTAAATATTGTTGAATGACTGGGTAAATAAATGCTTGGGCTGGGTATTTGGCAAAAAAAACTTAATAAAGGAGTTGGATGTGGGCCAGACATGATGGCTCATGTCTGTAATCCCAGCATTTTGGGAGACCGAGGCAGAAGGATTGCTTGAGCCCAGGAGTTTAAGACTAGCCTAGGCAATATAGCGAGACCCTATCTCTAAAAAAAAAAATCAAGAATAAAAAATTAGCCAGGCATGGTGGCTTATGCTTGTAGTCTCAACTACTCAGGAGTCTGAGGCAGGAGGGTCACTTGAGCCCAGCAGTCTGAGGCTGCAGTGAGCTATGATCATGCCACTGTGCTCTCGCCTGGAACAGGGACTGAACAGCTGAAGTGTGGTGCCTGAGCCCAAGTAGCCAGAGTATCTGGGCAGAGCTGGTGCTGTTCCCGGTCCATCGGGAGAGGAGAATCTGGTGAGAAACCTACAGTGTGCCAGGCCCTGAATCGGCCACTTCTCATGTCATCTATTTCAGCCTTCCCAAAGGCCCTGTGAGGTGGGGATTATCACTCACTCCCATTTTGCAGATGAGGAAGCTGAGGCTTAGAGAAGTCATCCAGCTTGTATGGGATCACACAGTTTAACAAGTCTCAGAGCAGCCCTCATGAGAACCATCATTCCTCCCGCCTCTCCTTGCCTCCTCCTTGGGACTTGGGTTGATTCATGGAGTTTTGAAAGCCCCAAAGGAATATGGGACTCTCAGAGCTGGGGCCAGAGCTCTTGGGCTCCCTTGCCTGTTCCACCCCTATGGGTCATAATTCTCATTTTTGTGGAGGACTCACGGCCAGTCGTGCCGAGGATGTGAGTGCTGGCCCTGGAGTGTGGGACAGTGAGGACACCTCGGCTTTCAAGGAGCTACTGTACTCCTGAGGTGAGATGGATACCTACCCTGGAGTGGGGGACATGACAGCCTCTTAATCACGTGGGGCTTTGGACTCAGTCTCTAGGAAGCCAGTCATCAGTTCCTAAACCATGTTCCTGCCCTCCAGAGGCTTGCAGCCTGGTGAGGAAGACAGCACCGCCATGATAGCCATTCTCAGGGTGCTGCTGCTGGGCACCAGGCATTCCAGTCGGTGGTTAAATGTGCAGACTCGGAGCCCGATGCCAGGCTTGAAGATAGGGGTCACCACTTTCTCAAGTATGTGTGACCTTGAGCAAATTACTTAACCTTTCTGAGCCTTGGTCTTTTCACCTGTACGAGGGGAATGCTAGCATCAGGACAGACCAAAACAGCCCTGCCTGCCAACTAGAAGTCGCCCAGTCCTGTCAGCCAGGACTTGGGTGTTCAGGGCTGGCCTGGCCCAGCTCCATCTTGCTGTGCTTCTGCCAAACATAGACAATTTCACAAATGCCGATGTGGGGCAAGGCCAACTGTGACGGGCTGGACCCAGACTAAAACGAGATCCCTCCATAATCTTATCTGAACACAGACAAAACACGCATATGGTCCAGACCACAAAAATGACCAGACGTCCCCCTGTGGGGCTAATCTGAGTGAGGGCTGCTTTGATCTAGTCTGCTCTCCTTTTAGGCAAGATTTATTAAGACACCCTGTCACAGCATAACCCCCACTTCCTGCCAGCATCCGATTCAGAGCAAAGCCCCACTTCCTTAAAACCTCCCCAAATCACCTAACTCAAGCCCATGCCTTGTAAGTCCCCCTCACTGAGACACCCTACGATCCCCATGGTGCCTGCTCCCCCTTGCCGCAACAAGTAAGAAACTCAACTACTCAACTTGTTCACTCATGGGTGTGTTTCCGGTGATCTCTGGCCAGAGGTGTTGAAAGGTCTTACCTCTGGCTGGGTGTGGTGGCTCACGCCTGTAATTCCAGCATTTTGGGAGGCCGAGGAGGGAGGATTGCTTGAGTTTAGGAGTTTGAGACCAGCATGGCAACGTCGCGAGACCCCTACTCTACAAACAGAAAAAATATAGCTGGGCGTGGTGGTATGCGCCTGTAGTCCCAGCTACTCGGGAGACTGAGGCTGAAGGATGGACGGCCTGAGCCCAGGAAGTCGAGGCTGTGGCGAGTCATGATGGTGCCACTGCACTCCAGCCTGGGCAACAGAATGAAAAAAAAAAGACAGAGCTTCCTCCTTGTGTTATTGTGAGACATATGCTTACACTGTACTTGGACTCTTTAAATGTACTTGTCATACAATTAATATCATCCCCATCTTGCAAGGAGCACCCTGAAACTCAGAGAGAAGAAAGGACTTTGCCCAAGGTCACACAGTGGGTAGGGACAGAGACTGGAAATTCAGGTCCCGTTCCAAAGTGGCCTTCCTGAACCCCTGCCTCCATGTTCATAGGGTAGAGACCAGCAAGACAACACTGGGTTGGTGTCTGGGGAGAAGAACAAGAGGGCTTGGAGCTCAAAGATAGGAGAGCCCAAGGCTGGAGAGGAGTAACATCCATCCAAGGGTGACCCCTCCTCCTCGTCTCCCGTTCAGGCCTTCCCCGACTGGGTGCTCTAAGGGCTCCTCCAAGGCTGCCAAGCTGCCGTGTAGACATGGGCCCAGTCAGGCCCAGGACGGGGGTCAGTGTCAGCAGAATCCAAGGCCTGAGTCACTTCCTGACCTTTGCTCAAGAGGCATCAGAGCTGGAAATGGCTGCTCACACCTGTAAGCCCAACAACACTTTGGGAGGCCAAGACAGGGGGATTGCTTGAGCCCTGGGATTCGAAACCAGCCTGGGCAACACAGCAAGACCTCATCTCTACAAAACATTTACAAAATTAGCTGGGTGTGGTGGTGTGTGCTTGTAGCCCCAGCTATTTGGGAGGCTAAGATGGAAGGATCATCTGAGCCCAGGAGGTCCATGTGGTGGTGAGCCGGGCTTGTGCCACTGCACTTCAGTTTGAGGAACAGAGTGAGACTCTGACTCAAAAAAAAAAAAAAAAAAGACATCCATCTGGAGTAGCCGGCTTGTGCCCTGGATTGCCCCCACTAAGGCAGTGAGCTCTTGCCTGGTATTCCTTACTGTCCTGGCCTCCCGGCCACACTCAGGTGCTTGAGCCACACTGTGGAGGGGCACCAGCCCTGACACGGGTCCAAATCTCAGCCCCTTTCCTTACTGAATCCCCGCCAAGAAGGAAATCTGAGTCTCCCAAACAACTGTCTCTTGCCTGCACCCAGCCCTACAATCTGGCTCCCAGGATCTCACCCAACTCCAGAATCAGGGTGCCTTCTGCCGGTGCCACCAACCCCAAAGGTCAGAAACTCCTGCAGCACTCCCAGGCTGTAACCCCTTCCCTTCTCCTCCCAGGGGGGTCTCAGGGATGGAGTAGGGGGTGGGGCAGGGAGGAGGGTGGGGAATAAGTCGGATACCCCAGGGCGGGAGGTACGGAAGGTTGATCAGTAGACAGGTGTACATGATGTGGGCGAGGCCATTTCCTGTAAGGAGCCAAGCCTCTTAGCTGTGAGACCCTAAGTCGCCTCACCGCCAAGAGCATGGACTTTGGAACCAGGCCGTTCTAGCTTCTTCACCCAGCTCTGCCTTGTCCCTACCAGCTGTGTGACCTTAGGCAGATGACTTAACCTCTCTGTACTGCAGCTTCCTCCTCTCTAAAATGAGGATGATCATAATACTGACTCATGGACCTCTTACCCGGCCTAAGTGAGCTGTATGGAAAACACTTAGAGTAATGACTGTCACGTGGCAAACACAAGCGTGTATTAAATATATACACAGAGGGTGCCAAAAAAGTGTATGCACATTTTAAGAAAGGAAAAAACTGTATTAAAATGGTAATAATATATACCAAGAACAAAAGATGAATACAAAATCACACTTGATCTCTGCAATGACAAGAGGTGCTCAAAGTGGTTACCATCAGCATCCAGACACTTCTGACTACTGCGAACTGGAAGTAACACATAGATAACAACTCTTAAAATGTGGATATATATTATTTGGCACCCCCAGTATATTTTTACTTCTAATGGGCTGACTTTTCCACTCATTCCCCACACATTTACTGATATCCTACTGTGTGCTAAAGATAAATAAGACAGAGTCTCTGCCTGAAATACCTATGGGGCATTGTAGTGTGATCCCTGCACCCCACCCGACAATAGGCTTCCAGACTGTGCCTGGTGCAATGGGATGGCCTGGGGTACAGCTCGTGGGGTACAGACTCCCGACGGCAGACCTCCCAGCTTGTTGTAGGCCACTAGCTAGCAAGCTCCTTTCCTCTTTCAAGACACCTCCTCATTCCTTGACAAAGGGAAGCAAGTGGCCACACCTGTCACGCAGCAACTCCAAATCTGAGAGGGCTTTCACGTAGTGTTTACCTATTCCAAAGAAGTCGCCCAGAGGTACAGCAGGGAAGGTTATTCATTTATTAAATCAGTATTAGCTGGGCATGGTGGCTCCCGCCTGTAACCCCAGCACTTTGGGAGGTGGAGAAGAGCAGATTGCCTGAGCCTAGGGGTTAGAGACCAGCCTGGGCAACTTGGCAAGACCTGTCTCCATGGGAAGTCAAAAAATTAGCTGGGCACGGTGGCCGACACCTGTAGTTCCAGCTGCTTGGAAAGCTGAGGTGGAGCGATCACCTGAATCCAGCAAGTCGAGGTTGTGGTGGTCATGAACATGCCCCGGGTGCTCCAGCCTGGGCAACAGAGTGAGGCTCCAACTCAAAACAAACAAAAACACCAAAAAGCATCCACATTAAAGCCAGAGGCAATGAAGAATCCACACCCAGGGGCAGCCTACCAAGTAGTTTTGTAGTCAAAGCAATCAAGCTAGTCATTCAAATTCCTATATGGTGTGTACAATTACATTGATTAAGTGTAATAACTCCATTGTTTTCAGTTTTGATGGCTCACCTGCATCCCACGACTCATTACTGGGAATATGCATACTCTTCAGACACTAACCTTGGCCGGAGGCCACTCCTGGGGAAGGGTGGGTGGGTGGAGAGGGGAAGAAGTCAGGTACAAAAAATTATCTGGGCATGGTGGCACGCACCTGTAGTTCCAGCTGCTTGGAAGGCTGAGGCTGGACAATATCCCACTCCACCCCCTCCATAGCCCCACCCCCAGGCCAGAGAGGGGTTGGCCAAGAAAGGTTAGGTATCCAGAGCTCCTGTGGCCATTTTATGCCCCCGACCTTGCTCCTTGGGGCCTTTGAGATTTGAGCACAGAATCTCCTTGGGGCTGCACAAGCCACCCAAACACAGGTGGCTGATGGCCCTGGTTTGTCATTGCCCTCACAGGGCATTAGGAAGCTAACAAAAACTGTGTTCAAAACTGGACATTGAAACCAGCAGGCGCCTGTAGTCCCAGCCACTCAGGATGCTGAAGAGGGAGGATCCCTTGAGCCCAGGAGTTGGAGTCCAGCCTGGGAAACACAGCTAAACCCTGTCTCCATTTAACATGACAGACAAAAAACCAAAACGGACACTTGAATCTGCGTAACTATTTGGCATTAGTTCTATTCATTTTAGGTTTAAGAATGATTTTTGGTTATGGATTTTTTTAAAAATCGTTCTTTTAGAGATACAAAAAATATGTGCAGATAAAACGATATGATGCCTGCGTTTTGCTTCAAAATAATGGGGAGAGAAGAAAGTCACAACGAAATGGAGTTGGTACAATTGCTATTGCTGAGGAAGTGGGGTCAGAGGGGCTCGTCAGAGCCTTCTATCCACGCGTGGTCCAGAGACCCTCAGAGCCTGGGAGCTGGTTAGAAATGCAGAGTCGTGGTTCCACCCCAGACCCACTGAATGGAAACCTGCGTCTTTTTTGGGGGTGGCTCAGAGTCTCACACTGTCACCCAGGCTGGAGTGCAAGTGGCACGCTCACGGCCACCACAGCCTCGACCTGCTGGGCTCCGGCGATCCTTCCGCCTCAGCCTCCGGAAGAGATGGAACCACAGGCGTGCGCCACCACGCTCAGCTACTTTTTTGATTTATTGTAGGGACGAGGTCTCACCAAGTTGCCCGGGCTGGTCCCTAACCCCTGGGCTCAGGCAGTCCTCTCGCCTCGGCCTCCCAAAGTGCTGGGACTACAGACGTGCGCCACCGCGCCCGGCTGGAACCTGCGGCTTCGACAAGCAAGATTCCCCAGGGGATCCCAGCCCGCCTCGAGTGTGAGCAGCTCTAAGCCGTCCCGTCCCCCTTCGCACGCGTTTGGC
>NW_007249139.1:649656-668931 GCF_000164805.1 Carlito syrichta
GGCTGCGTGAGGTCCCCGTGGGTTGGCTTGGAACTGGGTCTGGTTCTCCAGGACCGCCACCGGGCGAGGGGCCCAAGCGTTCGTCGGGGCCCTGCCCGCTGTTCCGGATGAGGACATCCAGGTCCCAGGAGGGGGACGGGCCTTGGCAGGCTGCGTAGAGATCCAGGCTGCCTGGATCCTGAGGGCATGGCGATGCTGCTGCCCCAGTGCCCTGGGCCTTTCTCGCTTTCTGCCTTGCTTCCCACCCCTTCTCCTGCTTCCTGGCCCTGGCCACATCCTGGGTGGGCATCGTCTCCTCCCTGGCTAGTCTGCTGCCCGGGGAGGGGCCCGTGGGGTGGCCTGGAGACGCCCCCAGGATCTGGAGTGGGTGCTGACCTGCCTGTGCCCCTGCAGCTCCGCCATCGACAAGCGGTCCGGGGAGAAGGTGGCCATCAAGAAGCTGAGCCGGCCCTTCCAGTCTGAGATCTTCGCCAAGCGGGCCTACCGGGAGCTGCTGCTGCTGAAACACATGCAGCATGAGAACGTAGGCCGCGGGGGCTTCGGGGAGGTCGAGAGGGGAGGCCAGGGAGGGACCCGACCAGGCCCCTCAGAGTACGGAGAACCAGGAGGGGACCGGGAGGAGGAGAACCTCTTTCTTGCTCCACGGATCTCTGCTTCTCGCCTCATTGTTAAAATGAGGGATGACCGGGCACCGTGGCTCACACCTGTAATCCCAGCACTTTGGGAGGCCGAGGAGGGAGGATCCGTTGAGTCCAGAGGTTCGAGACCAGTCTGAGTCTGGGCAACATAGTGTGACCTCGTCTCTACAAAAAAATTTAAAACATGGGCCGGGTATGACGGCCAGTGTTTGTAGTCCCAGCTACTCGGAAGGCTGAGGTGGGAGGATCGCCTGAGCCCAGGAGGTCCAGGCTGCAGTGAGCTCTGATGGTGCCACTGCACTCCAGCCTGGGCAACAGAATGAGACCCCAAGCCAAAAAACAAAAAACAACAACAACAAAAAGAGGGATTTGAGGACCTGCCCACTTTCCAGGAAGGGAACAAGGGGTATTTTTTGACTGGATGAACCTTATGGGGTACAGACTTAGGCTTTCATCATTATGAGGGAACAGGCACAGGGGAGCTTTTTAATGTGTTCCGTGTCTGAGAGCTTGTGGCCAGCTGGGGCTAGAAGCCTGGGCAATGTTTCTGCACGTGATCCTGATAATAACAACAACAGTAGACACTTAGTGAGCACTTACTACGTGCCAGACACTGTTCTAGCTGGTTGAATCCTCACACTATCACATGAGATGAGTACTACTGCCCACATGCCACAGTTGGGAAACGAAAGCACAGAGAGACTCACGTTGTGTTTAGTCAGTAGCAGAACTGGGCTTGATCTAGGCAGCCTGGTTCTGGGCCTGAGTGCATAACCATTAGACTGTCCTGTCTGGTAGAAGCAACCGAGAGAACCAGTGGCCCAGCTCTGGGCCTGGCAACCAGGCTTTGCTCCAGGAAACCCAGATTGCAGGGCAGACATTTAAGAGAATGACTTCAAAATATTGTGCACATTTTTTTCCTTTATTTTGAGTCAAGGTCTCATTCTGTCGCCCAGGCTGGAGTGCAGTGACACAATCATGGCTTATCGCAGCCTCGACCTCCTGGGCTCAGGCAATCCCTTCTGCCTCAGCTTCCAAATAGCTGGGACTACAGGCACGTGCCACCACACCTGGCTATTTTTTTTTTTTTTAATTATTTGTAGGGACAAGGTCTTACCATGTTGCACAGGCTGGTCTCGAATTCCTGGGCTCAAGCCATCCTCCTGCCTCAGCCTCCCAAAGTGCTGGGATTACAGGCATGAGCCACCACACTGGGCTATTGTACACATTTTAAGCCCCATCCCTCTTCAGGAAACCCCTTCCCTGTGGCCTCCAGCCAGGGGTGATCTTGCCTGGTGGCAGGCAAGGATGGGTGTGGCTAGACTCAAGACCAAGGACAGGGAGCCTGCTGGCTGGAAAGCTGCCTCCTGGCTGTCTCCTTTTCCCCTTCCACCGTCCTCTGTGGTTCTCTGCTGCCTCCATGAGTTGGGAGCGGGCTTGTGCTGCTTGCCCTGAACACCAGACTGAGGCGCACTGACACGCCTCCTCCCCCTCCCCCCATCCAGATTCCCTCCCTGTCACTGTTTATCTTAACCTCCCTCCCCGTTAGGGGATCCCTCCTGGCCTCTGCCCCTTGTACTGCTTCCACAAAGGCAGGGATCCTGCCTTCTGCTGGAGGCGGCGTCTCGGGAAAGGGCGGGTGGCCCTGGGTATGGCTGGGGCCTGGAGGAGGTGAGGGGCAAGGGCCGCCCCTGTCTAGCCCTCAATAGTGATTTCTTCCCCAGGTCATTGGGCTCCTGGATGTCTTCACCCCTGCCTCCTCGCTGCGCAACTTCCATGACTTGTGAGTTGGGTTCAGGGGGCTCTGGGGTATTTCAGGCTGGCATTGCCACTCAGGAGTTGGCTGGGGGAGGGTCCAGATTCTCTCCTCTGGCCCGGGGGCCTCTTTCCTTTCCCTGGTGGTCCCTGTGCTTTCGGGCTGTCGAGTGTGATTCTCTGGGAAGGTGCTTCCCGCCAAGGGTGGGCAAAGGAAGAGCTGGGGCGGGCTGGCTGGGGCGCTTGCCTGGCCCAGAACTGTCTGCACAGCTGCTTGCTCTTGACCCAACTTTGACAACACGAACACAGCTGCCAGTGCTCGCAGGGTTGGCACCAATTCCCCTCGCTGCCCCGGGGGCCCAGCTACGCGTCTGGATACGGGAGCTCTTTTTTTTTTTTTTTTGAGTCTGAGTCTCTCTCTGTTCCCCAGGCCAGGGTGCGGTGGCATGATCATGGCTCACCACAGCCTCCTGGGCTCAGGTGATCCTTCTGCTTCAGCCTCCTGAATTGCTGGCAGTCCCAGGAGTTGGGTGGGGGAGGGTCCAGATTCTATCCTCTGGCCCGGGGCCTCTTTCCTTTCCCTGGTGGTCCCTGTGCCTTCAGGCTGTTGAGTGTGATTCCCTGGGAAGGTGCTTCCCGCCAAGGGTGGGTGAAGGAAGAGGTAGTCCCAGCAATTCAGGACGCTGAAGCAGAAGGATCACCTGAGCCCAGGAGGCTGTGACTACAAGCATGCACCACCATGCCTGGCTAATTTTGAGATTCTTCATAGAGACCAGGTCTCGCTGTGTTGCCCACGCTGGTCTTGACCTTCTAGGCTCTAGCCATCCTCCTGCTTTGGCTTCCCAAAGTGTCGGGTTTATAGGCGTGAGCCACTGCACCTGGGCTTTGGGGCTTTTTGTAGTGAGGACTGGAAGGAAGCCTTGGCTGCCTCTGGCCCATGGGGTGCTTGACAGAGTTACACAGACCCAGAATGTCAGCTGCTAGATGTACAACTTCACTAGTACGGTGCGTGGACAAGACGGGGCTGTGCGGACAATGTCGAGAAGCCCAGTGTGGCGAGGGGAAGCCAGCAGCAGGTGTGGTCCCGCCGGGAGTCTGGACTCACTCCCAGAGGCAGCCTCCAACCCACCGGGGTTTTGAGCAGGGTGGGGGCATGGCCAGGTGGGGTCCTGTGGTATGCCTTCCGGCAGCAGCAGGAAGAGAGCAGGGAGCAGCCTTGGGGAGGAGGGAGAGCCCAGCGGCCAGTGTTAGTGACTAGACCTCTGTCTGAAGCCAAGAGCAGATTGAAGCAGGACCCACAGGATGCGATGATGTCTGTCGGGAAGCCACGACTGGGTGGGGTGGTGGGGCTGGGGGATGCTCAGGATCCTGTTTAGAATACCAGGGGGAGCCAGGCTCGGTGGCTCGGCCTGTAATCCCATGCCCTTGGGAGGCTAAGGTGAGTGGATTGCCTGAGCCCGCGGGTTCGAGACCCGCCTGGGCAACTTGGCAAGACCTCATCTATACAATACATCAAAAACTAGCCGGGTGTGGTAGCGCGCGCCTGTAGTTCCAGCCACTTGGAAGGCTGAGGCGGAAGGATGTCCAGTCTGGGCAACAGAGTGAGACTCCAACTCAAAAAAAAAAAGAGAGTACCAGGGGGAGGAGGAGCAGGTCTGAGCCTGTGAACGTTCAGGTGATTGCAAAGTGAATATGAACCTCAGAGGAAGAAGACCTGGCCAGGGCTGTGCATTTGGGCTGGAGTAGTCACCTGTGGGTGACTGGTGACGCCCAGGAACAGAGAATTGTAGGACATGAGGAGATAACATTGATTGGACGTCCACGTTCAGGAGGAGAGATAAGAGGATTCGCTGATGGAGGAGACGGAGAGAGCCCGGTCAGAGGCAGAGAATTTCGACGGAGTGTCAGACCTTGTGAGAGTGACGTAGGAAGAAAGGGAGTGTCAGGATGTGTTTGTCCAACAGTCCCTGGTGACCTGAAGCCGAGAGGCTTGGCGGCAGGATGGAAGCAGAAGCCAGGTTAACTCGGGAAGGGGAGTTAGGGCAGTGGAGTCCAGGAGCGTGGACCACCCTTTCTCGAAGTCTGGTGGTGAGAGAGGGAACAGGGGTGGGCACTTGAGGAAGCAAGGTCAAGGCTTCAGTGAGTCTGTCAGCCAGGAAGAAAGAGCTGAGCTTTTGTGTAGCAGGCGAAGCCCCAGGAGAGGACTGGGAGACAGGGTGGCCAGCCAGAAGAGGGCTGCTAGAATTCAGAGGCTCATGGAGATGGCCTCCACCACATCCTTCGAAAATATTTATAATATTTTAAAAATATATATATCTTATTTTTTAGAGACAGGGTCTCACTCTCTCACCCAGGCCAGAGTACAGTGGCATGATCACAGCTCACTGCAGCCTTGAATTCCAGGGCTCAAGTGATCCTCCTGCCTCAGCCTCCCAAGTAGCTGGGGACTACAGGTACATATCACCACACCCAGCTAATTTTTTAATTTTTTGGAGAGACAAAGTCTTGCTATGTTGTCCAGGCTGGTCTCGAAGTCCCGGCCTCAAGTGATTCTCCTGCCTCAGCCTCCCAAAGTGCTGGTACTATAAGTGTGAACTACCTCCCCAGCCTGTTTTTATAATCTGTATTATTTTTGCTCAGGATTTCGCTGTTACTTCCTTGAGTAACAGTTACATTTTGCCAGCTTCGACCTGTTTCATAGTTCCATAAGAGGGTGCCACCTCCTTCTTCCACCCTCCTGGAAATTGTTTTATTATTTCCTTCTTGGAAGGACAGACACATTGTTTGTTTGTTTGGGTGGTTGGTTAGTTGTTTGGAGCCTGTTTGTTCCAGGAGCTGTCTTAGCCAGGCATGACCCTCTGCACAGAAGCTATTTGGACAGAGGCTGAAGGAAATACTGGCAGATGATTCTAGCTCCCAGCTGTGGCTTTCTGTGGGGCGTGGAGGAGGGCAAGGAGAGGGCACTTTTGAAGAACAGGAACACAGCTCCATTCGGCTTTCCTGAGCACGCGCCAACTCTGAGCACGCTCACCCTGAGTCTGCCAGCTGGGCCGCCTGCCGCGGGGAGGCTGGGCGCCAGGAGCCTGGAGGCAGTGTGGGGGTCGGGCTGGCTGAGTGGGGCTGGTTTTTGCCTGCCAGAGGACATTTCTAAGCCCCTGCCTGCTCCATCCACACGCCGCTCCTGTGAGCTCAGACCTGGGGCTGGGTCGGCCTGAGCAACTGTTCCAAGAAGCCCTCGTGCCTTCCAGCTACCTGGTGATGCCCTTCATGCAGACAGACCTGCAGAAGATCATAGGCATGGAGTTCAGTGAGGACAAGATCCAGTGCCTGGTGTACCAGATGCTCAAAGGACTGAAGGTGGGGGCCTTGGAGGGCGGCTGAGGGGGCGCCTCGGGGTCGAGGCCTGAGGTTCGAGGGAGGCTGGCGGAAGCATGCTGTACCAGGGCAGAGGAGGTTTTCGAGCCGGCCTGCGTGCTGGGTGTGGGTCTGAGCACTGGACTCAGCCTTCTGTCTCTCCCACACAGTACATCCACTCAGCGGGGGTCGTCCACAGGGTGAGTGCTTCCCCCATCCTCAAAGGTCTGGTCCTGCCCGTGGGTGGAGTTTTCCAGCAGTCATTCGAGGAGTGGAAGAGGTGGAAGGAGGGGGTGGTTCTCGGGAGCATGGAATGTGGATTTTTCAGACCCAGCCTGGGCTCTGGAAGGCCTGCGTGGAAGATTCGAGGTGCTCTGGGGATCTTTATGGGGAATCGCTGCAGCCAGAGCCAGCCCTGAGCTGGGTGTCTCAGGCTTCAAGAATCAGGAACGTTTTCCATCCCGACGGGCCCCGAGAGAACGCCTAGGCCAATCCCCATTTTACACATGAGGGAAACTGAGGCCCAGGGAGGGGAAGGGGCCTGGCCGGGGTCACGACGCTGGGCAGTGCCAGAGCCAGGACAAGCTCCTGGTTGCCTCTGCCCGGTGCTCACTCTCTGTCCTCCCCCAGGACCTGAAACCAGGCAACCTGGCCGTGAACGAGGACTGTGAGCTGAAGGTGAGGGGCTCAAGCAGGCTTGATGGGGATGGGGTGGGCCTCTCCCCCGGGAGCCCCCCGAAGACCCCCTAGGGGCCTCCTTTTCTAAGCAAGTTCCTTCCCCCACACCCACTGAGCCACAGATCCTGGACTTTGGGCTGGCGCGGCCTGCCGACACCGAGATGACCGGCTATGTGGTGACCCGCTGGTACCGGGCCCCTGAGGTGATCCTCAGCTGGATGCACTACAACCAAACCGGTCAGTGGCCAGTCCTGAGGGCGCGCAGGGCCGGGACCTGCCCAGCGGCTTTCCGGGCCATCGGGTGACTCTGCTGGCTGACTGCTGGGTCCCTGCAAGACGGCCCAGGTGACACTCTCCTGTCTCTCTCTTCAGTGGACATCTGGTCTGTTGGCTGTATCATGGCGGAGATGCTGACCGGGAAAACTCTGTTCAAGGGGAAAGACTGTATCCTTTGCTGGAAAAGCCAAACTCATCTAGGGATTCCTTCCTTCAACAGACACTTCATTTAAATAATTCTCTCTCTCTTTCGTTTTTTAAGTTGGAGTCTCACTCTGTTGCCCAGGCTGGAGTGCAGTGGCACCATTATAGCTCCTTGCAGTCTCAATCTCCTGGGCTCAGGCGATCCTTCCACCTTAGCCTCCCAAGTCGCTGGGACTACAGGCGTGTGCCACCATGGCTGGCTAATTTTTTAAAAAAATGTTTTATGGAAGCGAAGGCTCGCTATGTTGCCTAGGCTGGTCTTGAACCCTTGGACTCAAACGATCCTCCTGCCTCCCCTCCCAAAGTGCTATGATTTTAAGTGTGAGCCACCATGCATGGCAATTGCTTTTTTTCTTAATGCAAGAGTGATACGTGCTCCCTGTAGAATAATTTTAAAAGTAGATAAGCCACATGATGAAAATGAGTCATCTGCAGTTCTACTGCTGTGTGCAAAGTACTTCAAATTTTGGCACCGCACACATTAAGTGCCTGCATGTGCAGGGCAGGACTTGGAGGAGAAGACATAAGCTCAGCCTGCCCAGCTTGTTGTGGCCGGGGGTTTGGAGAAGACGAGGACACAGAAGAGACAGAAGAGGGTGACTGTGTGGGATGAGGCCAGGGAAGTCCACTGCCTTTGTCAAGAAGGGCACCCCCCCCCCAGACCCTCAGCCTGTTGCCGGGAAAGCCCTCCAGGAGCCTCTTCCTGAAAGCAGGACTGGTAGTCAGGTGCCTCAGGGCCTGGTGGAGTGATGGTGGGTGCGGGAAGGGTAGCTCAGACCCACCAGGGAGAGCAGGGCTGAGCCTTAACTTGCTACTAAGACCTGGACCAGTTGACCCAGATCCTGAAAGTGACCGGGGTGCCGGGCGCAGAGTTTGTGCAGAAGCTGAACGACAAAGCGGTGGGTGGTCAACATGCCCAGGTGGGCTTAGGCTGCATGCTTGGCTGACCACAGGCTGGGTGAACTATGGGCTGTTGGGGAGGAGGGCTTGCCTGTGCCTCCCCCCAGGGTCCTCCCCCCCAGCAGGTGCTCTTGACCTCATCTCACCCTGGACTCTGACCTGAGCCCCCAGCCCTGCTTTGAGGCTTTCCGGACTGACGTCTTTCTTTCAGGCCAAATCCTACATCCAGTCCCTGCCGCAGACCCCCAAGAAGGATTTCACCCAGCTCTTCCCCAAGGCCAGCCCCCAGGGTGAGTCTCAGGACCTGCTTCCCGGGGGGCCCTCTGTGCATCCCCGGGCCGCCTCCCCATGCTGGGTGTGAGACTCACGGCTCTGCCGCTGCAGCCATAGACCTGCTGGAGAAGATGCTGGAGCTAGACGTGGACAAGCGCCTGACAGCCTCGCAGGCCCTCACCCACCCCTTCTTCGAGCCCTTCCGGGAGCCTGAGGAGGAGACGGAGGCCCAGCAGCCCTTTGACGACGCCTTAGAACACGAGAAGCTCACGGTGGACGAGTGGAAGCGTAAGACCCGGGTCCTGGCCCCCTCCCCCCTCCCTCTGCCCGCAGCCTCTTCCCTTGGCCTCCTCGGTCCTCACGACTTGGCCAGCCCCACTTGTGCCCAGAGACCCCTGCCCCATCTCCCAGTGGGCGTTCCCTCCCCTGCGGTGTGTGTCTTTCCTTCACACTCCACTCCATGTCTGAGGGGGCAGGCTCCGGACCCCACACCTCCTCACACGCCTTAAACCGTGCTGCCTTTCTTAGAGCACATCTACAAGGAGGTCGTGAACTTCAGTCCCATTGCCCGGAAGGACTCACGGCGCCGGAGCGGCATGAAGCTGTAGTGACCCCTCCAGTTGAGCCAGAGGATGCTGCCTGAGGACCAGAATCTATTTGTCAGGCTGAACTGTGAACCCTTCTTGGAATATAGCCTTTCCACCAGAGCCCTCTTCTCATGTAGGAAAGGGACCTAGCCGTTGCAGACTCCAAGGATGTTGGTTGGGAGAAAATAGCCCTGATTGTAATGGGCTTTGTTAAAACCCCTGTCTAGAGAATTGTGCAAGGGTGGGGGCCTTTCCTTCCTGCTGTGGCGAGCTGAGAGGGTGACGAACCAGTCTGGGTCCATGACACTGACGTGTGTGAGTCTCCTACAGCTGCTGTGACAGATGACCCCCAATGGATGACTTAATGCTTAGCTCTGGGGCTAGAGGTCTGAGGTCACACTGTCGACAGGGCCACGGTCCTCCGGAAGGCTCTGGGGAAGGATCCTTCCTTGCATCTTTTTAAGCTTCTGGTGATGGTCGGCAGTTCTTGGTGCTCCCTGGCGTGTCACCACACCACTCCAGTCTCTGCGTGTGTGTCCACGTGGTCTTCTTGCCCCGACTGTCTTCTTTTAAGAACACCAGTCACCGGGTTGAGGGCCTGCCTCAATCCGGTATGATCTCTTCCCGTTCTTACTAATTACGCCCCTGAAGACTGTTTCCAAATAAAGTCACGTTCTCAGGTTCCTGGCAACCATGGATTTTGGGGGGACACTATTCAACCGACTACAGATGGCCATGCAGCAGGGGCTCCTGTCTAGGCCTTGTGCTCCGTGAGGGAACCAGATGTATTTGGCTGCTAAATTAAGGGAGCAGGGAGAGAGCTGCAGCTGGTGAGGCGTTGCATCCAGGTTATTTTGGGTGAGTGGTAAGCAATCAAGATAGGAAGCAGCAGTGGGCTTGTGGACGGGGCTGCACGAGGCAGAAGTGGGCTTTTTCCTGGCTCTGTGGCAATCTGTCCTCCTTTTGGGAGATGGCAAAGCCCCCCAGGGCTTTAATCTGACAATGGCTAGGAGCTTTCTGTTTATATCTGAAAAACCTTGGGATAACAAATTTCTGTGTGCACAAGCGGTCGGGCAGTGTAGGTCTCAAACTTCCCTGTGTACCAGGGGACTTGTTAAATGCAGATTCTGGCCAGGTGTGGTGGCTCACTCCCATAATCCCGGCACTTTGGGAGGCCAAGGCAGGAATTCAAGCACAGGAGTTCAAGACCAGCCTGGGCAACATAGCAAGACCTTGTCATTGCCTTGCAAGTCTCTGGTGTAGCCATGTGCTCTTTGAGCTATGGCTGTCACCACGCTTCCTGGTTTTTGGCCCTCTCCCCCACCTGGAGCAGGTGAATTTTCTCTCTCTCTTTCTCTCTCTAAATTACTCTTAAATAAACTTTTCTTTATTAAAAAAAAATTAGCCAGCTGTGGTGGTATACACCTGTAGTAGCAGCTACTCAGGAGGCTGAGGTGAAAGGATCTCCTGAGAGCAGGAGGTTGAGGTTGCGGTGAACCATGATCGTGCCATTGCTCCAGCCTGGGGAACGATGAGACCCCCAACTCAAAATAAATGCAGATTCCTGGACCCCACCCCAGCGATTCTGATTCAACCGGTCTGGAGTTGGGACCCTGCAATGTGCAATTGAATGAGGACCTCTCACCCCGACCCAAGCCTAGTGGTGGTGGTGGATATCAGACCTTATTTAGAGACATTTTGCTGATTTCAGTACCACTTAATTTGTCAGGTCTAAATCAGAAACCTACAGTGGGAGACTGAGGGGCTTCAGATGAGCTTCGTTTTACAGTGTTAAAACTGAGACTCAGCATTTTTAGGGCCATGAAACACATACTATGGTGGATACATGACATTGTGTATTTGTTAAGATCTGCAGGCTGGGTGCAGTGACTCAGCCTGTAATCCCAACACTTTGGGAGGCCGAGGTGAGAGGATTGCCTGAGCCCGCAGGTTCGAGACCAGCCTGGGCAACATGGTGAGACCTCATCTCTATGATAAATAAAAAAATTAGCCATGTGCAGTAGCGTGCACCTGTAGTTCTGGCTACTTGGTAGGCTGAGATGGAAGGATTGCCTAAGTCCAACAGGTGGAGGCTGCAGTGGCCATGGGCGTGACGCTGCACTCCAGCCTAGGCGAAATGAGTGAGACTCCAACTCAAAAAAAAAAAAAATCTGTGGAACTGTATAACAGGGTGAACCCTCAGGTAAACCGTGTGGACTTTAGTATCAGTACCGGCTTGTCGATTGTAATGAACGTGCCACACTAATGCAAGATGTTACTAGAAGGTGGGAGGCATGTGGAACCTCTCTGTGCTTTCTACTAACCTAAAACTGCCCTAAAAAAAAATAAACAAGAAATACCCTGAGGCCCCAGAGAGGCTCAGTCAGATACCCTCAGCTAGGAAGGGTTTGAACCCAAGCAGCCTTGCCCACTGGGCCAAAGGCTCTCAACCCAAGCTTGGATTCAGGGGTTGCTTGGTCTTCCCTCTGTCTTTGCCCATCTCCCTGAGCGCCTTTGCTCCTGGCTGGACCCACAGACTCTGACCCTGCTGTCAAGGATGGAGTTCTTGACTGGGATTGACCCTGTCCTGCCATAGCCCTAATCTTGCTTGTTGCTAAACTGCCCCAGGCTCCCTGAGTCTGAATCCCTTCTGAGATGCTGTGCTGGTCCCAGGGAAAAAGTCCCACCTTCTTGGCCTGGCATTCAAAATCCCTTGTGTTCTCTCTGACCTCATCAACTCCCACTGCCTCCTGTATGTCTTATGCCAGTGTGGCCTGCCATGGGACACCAGTCCTGGGGTCCACCATGAGGCTCATAGGGCACATGAGCAAGTTAAATGTTCTGACAAATCCTGCAGTAAAGAGATCTGTTCAATATTGTTTAATCCAGAACTTCCCTAATGTAGCCCCAGGACCACATTTTCTCCCAACAGCATTATAACACATGTAGCCTTCTTTGTCCGGTGCGGTCCAGTGCCCAGGTCTCCACGTTGCCTCTCTCCCAAGCAGGCTTGGGCTTACTTCCAATACCTCTGCGTAGAAGGCTCTCCATTCTGTTCCCCACTCAGGAAAATCCTCCTCATCCTTCAAGACTACCTCAGGCCTCCCTCCAAGAAGTCATTCTCCATCATCCTTCCTCAGGGAACGGACAGCTGCCTCCCTCTGCCCCAGGCCCTGCTTGGAGCAAGTATGTGTGAGTGAATGATGTCCCAGGAGCCTGTTGGTAATTTCTCTTGCAGTGTGGAAGGTGGCATAGAGCACAGCAGGAAGCAGAAGTGGTGGCCCTGGATTGTACCTTGGCGTTACTTCCCTGAAAATCTCAAAGCTCTCCAGTGCCCAGGCCTGTCCCCACTGTCCCTTGGTGTCCCTCCAGGCCACTCCCCATCCTGTCCCTCACAGTTATCTCAACCTTGGAAACTTTCTTCAGAGGGAGGCGAAGGGGCTCAGCAGTACAAAGAGGCTCGTGGGTTTGGGCCTGACCCAGTAAGCGTGTGGCCTGTGTGAGGAAACCCTCCATTCCCCAGGGGACTGGGGGCAGGCATGTGGGGGGTGGTTGAAGGGAGCGTGGATTTGGTCTCAGCGACTCTCACCTTGGCCTGCAGGGCCTGGGGCCAGTCTCATGGCCCCGGACCTTGGTGGGTGAGGTTGGCCTATGCTCTGTGGCCAAGGGGGTGCAGAGAGATGAGGAAGCCACACTCAGAGATGGGGACAGTTCTGTGGCAGCAGTTGCAACCTCCACTTCTCCTTTGTGAAATGAAGGGCACAGCCCCTCTCCCAAGGCGGCGGGGTCCTCCCAGGTTGGCGGCTCAGGGCAAAGTTTGCTTGGCAGGAACTGGGGACGGGGGATGGGGTGGAGGCAGAATTGGAGGAGCTGCCCTCGCAAGGGGGAGTCCCACATGCACCGAGGCCCGAGCTGCCTGCGAGGCTGGAGGCTAGTGTGAACGGAGCCTGGCGGCGTGTTGAGACGACTGTGACTGTCCCTCCAGGGTGTGGCAACCGTGTTTTCCTGGCCTTGAGCAGTGCTGCACCCACAGCCAACGAGCGCAGGATTGCTCTTGGCTGCTTCTCCCCAGGGTCGGCCTTTGCATCCCAGTGGAGACAACCCTGAGCCGTCCAGCTCTGGGGTGGTCCCCGTCTCTTATCTCCAGTGAACTTGATGCTCTGTCCTCATCCTCCCTGACTCCATGATCAGAGGCTGGTGATTCCTCCTTTTCCCACTGGCAGCAGAGGCCCGAGCCCATTTAGCCACACCCAAGACCCCAGCGAGTTCAAAGACGATGGGGGAGGGGTCCTGGTTCCTCCTGTGAAGCTTCTACCCGGCTAGCAGCTGCCCCACACAGGCAGCCGCACCAGAGCGTCCACTGTGCCCTCTCACCCATGGCTCTTAGCCTTTTCGTGTGTCATGGGTCACTTTTCAAAATCATCTTTTGCCGGCTGTGGTGGCTCACACCTGTAATCCCGGCACTTTGGGAGGCCAAGGAGGTCAAGTCTGTGGTGAGCTGTGATGGTACCACTGCCTTCCAGCCCGGGCAACAGAATGAGACCCCCACTCAAAAAATACATATACACATACACAAAAAATAAAGTGCTCAGAACAGCATCCGGCACAAGGAGTACTCGCCAAGAGTTAATTATTATTATTATTATTATTTTCTCTACCACATCCTCTTTCTTCCTGATGACCCCATCTTCCTGACTTCTGCACTTCCTCCTTCTCAGCAGGTTTTCCCACTCACCTGGTCTCCCTGGCATTAAATCCTCCCTCTGTGGGCTTGCTCATGTATTGCCATCTGGCTTTTTACATTCCTGCCAAACATCTTAAGAGAGGAGTCTGTGTCTGTCACCTGTTTCCTCGCTATGCCTCCCTAGCAGACACTGTTACACCTGCCTTCGGCGTCCACCTTCCTTCCACAAGGACTCGCTCGTGTTTTCCGACAGTCTCTGATCAACAAATCCCACCAATCTCTGGCCCAGGCCGCTCGGCCATGCCTGCCACCCCAGCTTCCACAGGGAGACCCTCTGCCTCGGTGGTGTGTCTGTCTGCCTCCCCCAGCCCCCTGTACCTTCCAGCCCTGTTTTCTCAACAGTGAACTTGGTTGATCCAACTTCCTCCCTCCTCTGACCTAGCTCAGAGCTTGAGATCCTCAGCCCACTACGTCATCCTCTTCCCATCTTCCTGCCCTCCAGCCTGGCCCTCTCCAGTGGCTGGATCTGACTCTGCTGGCTGTCCATGGCTTTCCTGTCAGACTCCCCCACTCCAACTCACAGTGCCCTTCCTCTTGTGGCCATTCAGCTGGGCCCTCGTGCTGGCCTCGCCCTGGCTCTCTGTCTTGCTTCCCTGTTCATCTTATGTCTTAGGAGTCCCTCCGCGGTGATGCTTCTGGAAGCTATTCCATGTAGACCATTCTAGGCCCTTCATACCCGTGCTGTCATAATAGTGTCCACAGCGATTTCCTTGCTCTGGGCTCTCCCCTTCTTCTGTCCTGCAGCCAATTCTTCTTCCTTGATGCTGCTGAGACACCTCCTCCCCCTGCTGAAAAGCCAAAGAGAGCTCTCTCGCACCTGCAGGACCAGGTATCATATCCTGACTAGTGTGTAAGTTTCCATGGTAAGAACACGGCCTGGTCTTAGCAGCTCTTGCTTACGTTACAATTCTGGTGTCTGTAGCCTTTCGTGTAGGGTCTGGGATGGCCGGAGAGTGTGGAGTTAAGAACCTGACCTTTGCATCCAAAAAGACCCGGAATGAGTCCTGGCTTTGCCATTTATGTGTTCCAGTCAGGGCTCTCCAGATAAACAGAACCAGCAGGATATATGTAGAACCTGTAGAAATCCATCTCACTCTCTATCTATCAACAGAAAGTGATTTATTTTAAGGCATGGCTCACATGATTGTGAGGGATTGGCACGTCTGAAATTTGTAGAGAAGGCTTGCTGGCTGGCAGTTCGGTAAAAGTTGATGTTGCAGTCTTGAGTCCAAAATTCATAAGGCACAGGGATGGAAAAGATGGAGAGGCAGGCAAGACACTCAAGCAGGATATCTATGTGATAGTCTTTTTTTTTTTTTTTTTTTTTGAGTCAGAGTCTCACTCTGTGACCCAGGCTGGAGTGTAGTGGCATGCTCACAGCTACTGCAGCCTTGACCTGCTGGGTTCAGGCGATCCTCCTGCCTCAGCCTTCCAAGTAGCTGAGACTACAGGCGTGCACCACCATGCCTGGATAATTGTTTGATTTGTTGTAGAGACGAGGTCTCGCCATGTTGCTCAGGCTGGTCTTGAATCCCTGAGCTCAGGCAATCCTCTTGCCTCTGCCTCCCAAAGTGCTGGGATTACAGGCATGAGTCGCCATGCCCAGACTATGTGATAGTCTTGATTTCCTCTTCTCCTAGGAACCTCAGTCTTCACAGCTGTATCTAGACTATTATTGAACCAAATGACCAGGCACATGAATTGGCCAAGTTGACACATAAAATTAACCGCCACACCATGTGTTTTGGGGCAGAATATTTTACTCTGCTGAACCTTATTTTTCCTTCTGTAAAATGGAATCCTAGACGAGCTTGGATCATAGGACTCGTGAGGGTAAAGTGCACAGACAGAGTGCACAGTAAGGGTTTGTTATTTTACTATTGCTGTGGTTGTACCAGTAAGTGCTCAAAAACACTTGTGGGCGATGACAATGGTCTTGGGAATACCAGAAAATACAAAACACAGCTATTGCTCTCAAACTTTTGGTCGAGCTATGTAGGTGTAACACAGAACCACGGAGGTGAACCAAGCTTATTCCATCTGACTCCCCATTCCCATAGGCTGTTCAGAACCTTCAGTTCATGTAAAAAAAAAAACAAAAAAAAACTCCAGACAAAATCTCCCAGAATTCTTCATATTCTTTTTTTTTGTGGAGAGAGGCAGAAAGTTCTCTGCTGGGCTGGTTTTCTTCATCTTGGAGACAGTGGGGAGCTTGGAACAATGTGTCAGAAAGAATTAAATTTCACTTCTACTGCAGCCTTTTCACATTTTGTAAGAACTGCATATTCATGCCAGTAAACAGCACAGCAGGAACCAGATGATAGCTGGTTTTCCTGGAAATCAGGAAATCAATCAAGTCGTCTCAAACTGAGATGTCTACGTTGTGAAATACTGCTAATATCCGAGAACTGTTTTAAATGAGAGTAGTTTTTATAAATGGAAATTCTCTCCCTCTCTCTCTCTCTCTCTCTCTTTCTCTCTCTCTCCCTCTCTCCCCCACCCCATCCCTCCTTTCCTTTCTTGTTTTAAACCAATACTGCCCACTGCTTGACTACTTCTAATGTGTTCAGCCTAGGTATCAGCTTTTAAAAGTAGGTGGGATGGGATATGGGCTCTCTGCTTCCCTGAGATCTCTCCATTGTTTCTGCCCAGTTAACTGGCCCCTGTCTCTGCCTGTCCTGGGGTCTGTTTGCTTTGTCCACACCAGTCATTATTTCAGCCTAAACCATTACTGCAGCTGCCTCTTTCAGAACCAAGATAAAGAGATCCAAAAAAAAAAAACTTTCTCTGTGTATAGTACTAATATTATATATCTATGTTTTCATTACAGTACTAATATTATATATCTATGTTTTCTTATTATAAAGCCAGTACAGTAAATTTCCATATACCCTGTACCCAGTTTCCTTGTTATTATTATTTTTTGAGTTGGAGTCTCACTCTGTTGCCCAGGTTGGAGTGCAGCGGCACACTCACAGCCACCCCAGGGTCAACCTGCTGGACTCTGGCAATCCTTCTGCCTCAGCCTTCCAAGTAGCTGGAACTACAGGCGCACTCTTCTACACCCAGCTAATTTTTTATTTATTGTAGAGACAAGGTCTCGCCATGTTGCCTGGGCTAGACTAGAACCCGCGGGCTCAGGCAATCCACTTGCCTTGGCCGCCCAAAGTGCTGGGATTACAGGCTGAGTGATTGAGCTCAGCTTATTATTATTATTAGTTGAAGTCTCACTCTGTCACCCAGGCTGGAGTACAGTGGCATGCTCATGGCCACCACAGCCTGGACCTCCTAGGCTCAGGCCATCCTTCCACCTCAGCCTTCCAAGGAGCTGGGACTACAGGAGCACACCACCATACCTGGCTAATTTTTTGATTTATTGTGGAGACAAGGTCTTGCCAAGTTGCCCAAGCTGGTCTTGAACCTCTGAGCTCAGACCATCCTCTCACCTCAGCCTCTCAAAGTGCTGGGATTACAGGCGTGTGCCACCATGCCTGGCAGTTTCCCTCAATTTATGAGCCAATATTGATACATTATTAAGAAAAGGGCATAGTTTATTCAGATGTGCTTAATTTTTACCTAATAATCTTTTTCTGTTCCAAGATCCCATGTGACATTTGGTTGTCATTTAGGATCCTCTTGGCTATGACAGTTCCTCACTTTTCTAGTTTCTGATGCCCTTGATGGTTTTGAGGAGTACCAGTCATGAATGTTATAAAATGTCCCTCAGTTGGGGTCTGTGTGATGTTTTTCTCATGATTGGACTGACGAAATGTGTCTTTAGGAGGAAGACTACAGGAATGAAGTGACAGGCTCATCACCTCACACCATACCAAGGGTATCATAACCTCTCAACATGACTTAGCACTGTTGATGTTAACCTTGACCACCTGACTAAGGGAATGTTGGCTGGATTTCTCTACTATAAAGTTATTTCCTCCCCATTTCTATACTATAGTCCTTGGAGACAAGTCAATAAACACAACTGTACTTAAGGGGAGGGGGCACTACACTCTACTTCCTCGAGGAGGGAATATCTAGATAAATTATTTGGAACATTTTTGTGTGGGAGATTTTTCAGTCATTTATATCTACGAGCTCATGGATGTTTATTTTATACTTTGGTTATAATCCAACAAATAACATAATAAAATTAAAATTAGCAATAATAATAAATAAATTTTTGAAAGTTCTACCTTTTGACTTGACTTGCAGGTTTTCTTCTTTTTGTGTGGACCGAGCCCGGGTCCCTGAAGGGACTTAGAGGTACGTCCCACATTCAAAAGGGAAGTCCGTTCATAAATCATGCAAACACATGGAGTCCTGGATTGGTGGAAACAATTTTTGCTTCTCCCACTTTGATGTTGCTCAATCCAGAGCCCACTGTGGTTGGGCAACCTAAAGACTCCTCCCGCTCTTGAGTGATTTCTTCCTTGTTGATCCTCTGCCTCTTCACCATCCCTATGCCCACCCACCCTTGGTAGGACATGCAGGGGATCTTCAGCCCATCTGCATGAAATAAGAAAACTAAACAGAATAAACATCATTCGTAGGTAGTATAGCCATCCTTTTGCTGCATGTTATCCAGGTGTACTCTTCTGGTACTTGAAATATATTATTTCTAATCTTTATACTTATTACAAGGCAATTATATTCCAATTTTACAGCTATGGAAATGGAATCTCTGAGAGTTAAAAGAAAATTTCCCCAAGGTTTTCTTTCTTTTCTTTTCTTTTTTTGAGTTGAAGTCTCACTCTGTCGCCCAGACTGGACCTGCTGGGCTCCAGCGATCCTTCTGCCTCAGCCTTCCAAGTAGCTGGAGGTACAGGTGTGCGCTACCACGCCCGGCTAATTTTTTGATTTATTGTAGAGATGAGGTCTCGCCAAGTTGCCCAGGCGGGTCTCGAACCCACGGGCTCAGGCAATTCACTCACCTCAGCCTCCCAAAGGCGCAGGATCACAGGCTGAGCCACCGAGCCCAGCTACCGAGCCCGGCTAGGTTTTCTTTCTATTGCAGGTTTATTCCTTCTCGGCTCCCCCCACCCTCAGTTCCTCTTCTCATCTGCCTCCTGTGTTGGAGTGCTCACTGCTCTATTCTTGGTTCCCCTTCCTATCCATGCTCCCCTCTTAATAGTTTCTTCAACTTTCATAGCTCTCTGTACCATCTACATGGGTCTTCTCATTTCAATTTCAGAAAAGTCAACGTCTTCACCTGAATGTTTACAATTAAAAGTTTGGAGGTTATGCTTCCACTCGTGGTAGAGAAGCTTGTAGTGTATTGTAATAATTATAGATTCTGGATAATGGAAAAAACACAACTATTTGAAGGCACTGGAGAGACCAAAATATGGTAGAAACTAGGAGGGAGTTAATTACTGAAAGAAGGGAAGTGCAGTGGGGAAGATGTGCAATTGGAAGGCTTTTGCCTGAGGGCACACTTCAGAACAGGTAGCACAGGATGGTCAGAATTCAAGCATAAAGCTCCTAGTCTTACTGGTTTGGCAAGTCAGGTAATAAGATTTAGAAAGGAAAACTAAGAAAGAAGAAGCCACAGAGGTTTCTTAAAGAGCATATAACATTTAACCAAATCTTTGACTTCTGACCTGTGCATGGGTAGGGGATACTCTAGCAGAGGTCCTCAAACTTTTAAAACAGGGGGTCAGTTCACTGTCCCTCAGACCGTTGGAGGGGCGGACTACAGTTTAAAAAAAAACAAAAAACTATAGTCCGCCCCTCCTATAGTTTAAAAAAAAAAAAACTATACTCCGCCCCTCCAACAGTCTGAGGGACAGTGAACTGGCTCCCTGTTTTAAAAGTTTGAGGATCTCGGAGCCCAGTACGAAACAAGCAGGGAAAAAAAAAAAAAAAA
>NW_007249139.1:668951-671082 GCF_000164805.1 Carlito syrichta
AAATAATGACCAGAAATTTTTTTTTTTTTTTTTTTTGAGTCGGAGTCTCACTCTGTCGCCCAGACTGGAGTGCAGTGGCCACTCCTGGCCATCGCAGCCTCGATCTGCTGGGCTCCAGTGATCCTTCCGCCTCCGCCTTCCAAGTAGCTGGAACTTCAGGTGCGCGCAACCACACCCGGCTAATTTTTTGATTTATTGTAGAGATGAGGTCTCGCCAAGTTGCCCAGGCGGGTCTCGAACCCGCGGGCTCAGGCAATCCACTCACCTCAGCCTCCCAAAGGCGTGGGATTACAGGCTGAGCCACCAAGCCCAGCTATGAACAGAAATTTTAGCTGTGGCCATCTCATGGGACACAGGATTTGAAATTTTATGCCCCCAAGTTAACTACCTGGAAGTAAATACTCTTTAGAGGAAGAAAACATAATAATCCAGAGTCTTTACATTGTACTGTCTACAATGCCTGCTATAAAAAAAAAAATTTTTTTTAATTCTAAACTAGCAAACAAGCAGGGAAATATCATCTACAGTCAAAAGAAAAGTAGCCAATGGAAACCAATTCTGAAATGCTTCACATATTGGGATTAATAGACAAAGATTTTAGAGCAAGTATAATAAAAATGTTCAAGAACTTTGAAAATATAGACACAATGAATGAAAAGATGAGCAATTTCAGCAGAGAACTAGAAAATATAAAAAGGAAACGGATGGCAACCATAGAATTAAAAAGCATAATATCTGAAGTGAAATTCACTGGATAATCTTAATAGAATATTGAAGATGGAAGAAAGAGTGAACTTGAATAAAAATTAATAAAATTTGTAACAATCTGAAGAACAGAGAGAAATACTATTTGAAAAAATAAGCAAAGCTTCAGTGACTTGTAGGACAGTATCAGATAATCTAGCATATGCATAATTCAGTTCTTAGAAGGAAAAGAGCTGAACAATGGGACAGAAAACTGAAGAAGTAACAAGTTTGATGATAAATGTAAACTTACAGATCCAAGAAGCTCAACAAACACACAACTTGATAAATACAAAGAAAACTGCTCCTGAAACACATCGTAATTAAGCTAATAAAAAATGGAACATCTGAAAAGTAAACAAGAAAAACAACATAGTACATACAGAGGAGCAATGGTAGAAAAATCAACTGACTTGTCATCAGAAATAATGGTGGCCATAAGGCAATGGGATGCCGTATTTAATGAGTTAAAAGTAAATCCCTGTAAGCCCATCATTGTGTATACAGCAAAAATATTCTTCAAAAATAAAGACAAAATGGAGATTTTTTTAGATTAAAAGAAACTATAAAAGTTATCACAGGTGGCTGTGCACTACAAGAAATGTTAGAGCCAGTTTTTGAAGAGGAAATGACAAGTGCCATTTGCCTCTATAGGAAGCAAGAGAACTGAAAATGGTAACAATGAGGTAAATTTAAAAGTATATTTGTATTTATGCAGACACTTTTTTCTATAAATTTATGTAGCTACATATAACTTTCTCATAATTTCTTTAAAATATACATAAATATTTAAAGAATATACTACTACATTGTGTAGTTTATAACATGCAGAGACTGACAATTAAGATTGAGAACTCATCCTAAAAAAAGTGCTACATACCTCATTGCCGATTATCACTAAGGTCACCTTCTAAGTACTCCCTTTGGGAAGCTATGCACCGACACCAGTGTCTAGTCCACCTGTCAAAGCAATTTTGGAACTCTTTTTCTGGAATGGCCATCGAAGCTGTTGTCATATTACCCTTGATGTCCTGAATGTCATCAACATATCTTCCTTTCAATATTTCCTCTATGTTCAGGTAAAGAAAAATGTCACTGGGGGCCACATCAGATAAGTAAGGTGGGTGTTCCAATACAGTTATTTGTTGACTGACTAAAAATTCCCTAGTTGGGCTCGGTGGCTCAGCCTGTAATCCCTCGCCTTTGGGAGGCTGAGGTGAGTGGATTGCCTGAGCCCGCGGGTTCGAGACCTGCCTGGGCAGTGAGACCTCATCTCTACAATAAATCAAAAAATCAGCCGGGCGTGGTAGCGTGTGCCTGTAATTCTGGCTACTCGGAACGCTGAGGTGGAAGGATCGCCGGAGCCCAGCATGTCGAGGCTGTGGTG
>NW_007249139.1:671180-674059 GCF_000164805.1 Carlito syrichta
AAATAAATAAATAAATAAATAAAAAATAAAAAAATTCCCTTACAGACAGTGCTGTGTGAGCTGGTGCATTGTCATGATGCAAGAACTCCTTTGGGAACATTATTTGCATATACCTTTCTCATGACAAGATTTTCAGTTAAGATTTTCCTAACTGTTTCTCTGTTGATGTTTATTTGCTCTGCTGTGCTTCTCACAGTCAGTCGATGATTTTGAAACACAATTCAACAAATTTTTGCAATGTTTTCATTGGTTCTGCTCATTACTGGATGTCCTGACCCTTTCTCTCCCCTCAGAAAAATGTTTAATTCATTTGTACGCTGTCATTTTCTTCATGGCATGATCCCCAAAAACTTGGACTAACATGTTCCTGATTTCACTTCCACTCTTGCCAAGTTTAACAAGAAATTTCAAGTTTGTTCTTTGCTCTAATTCAAGCTCTGACATTCTTGTGATGGCACACAAAAACATGCAACAACAATAATGAGCACCACTCAGCAAGACACCACCACACATTGACATGAACACAGCTGTGAGACACTGATATAGCAAGGTTATGAAACCTTACCGAGTTGTTTATACTGTGTTGCCAACATAAGTGCACAGTGGCAAGTTTGCAAACTTAATGGTCAGACCTCATGTGTATTTGTAACATGTATGAAAACAGTAGCATAACAACACGTTGGAATAAACAGAATCATACAGTTGCTGAATTCTTATATTTTATGTGATATGACACAATATTGAATCTAAGTAGACTACTATTAAGAAGAATATGGTAATCCCTTTAGCAACCACCATAGAATAATGCAAAGCAAGAATTAAAACAGAATCATTAAAACATCCAGTCAGTCCAAGTGAAGGCAAGAAGGGGGAAAAGTAAATAGAACAAACAGAAAATAAACAGAAATGGTAAACTTAAATCCAGTCATATTAATAGTTGCATTAAATGTAAATGGCCTAAACACTTGAAATTATTATTATTATTATTATTATTTTGAGTTGGAGTCTCACTCTGTCGCCCAGACTGGAGTACAGTGGCCGCTCCCGGCCACCGCAGCCTCGACATGTTGGGCTCTGGCGATTCTTCCACCTCAGCCTTCCGAGTAGCCGGAATTACAGGCACGCACTACCACGCCCGGCTGATTTTTTGATTTATTGTAGAGATGAGGTCTTGCTGCCCAGGCGGATCTCGAACCCGCAGGCTCAGGCAATCCACTCACCTCAGCCTCCCAAAGGCGCGGGATTACAGGCCGAGCCACCGAGTCCAGCTAACACTTGAAATTAAGGGCAGAGATTACAAGACAGGCTATAAAGTTAAGACAGACCACATGCTGTTCACATGAGAAGTACTTTAAACATAAAGGCGCAAATAGATTGTAAGTAAAGATGAAAAGTTATATACCATGAAAGAGTAAGCATGAGATAGCCTGAGTGACTACAGTATATCCAACAAAAACAGTCTCAGGACTTAGAAGTATTATTGGAGGTAAATAGAAATGTTCATTAGATAAGAGTCCATGTTTATCAGAAAGACATAACAATCATAAATGTGTATGTACCTACTAACACAGCTCCAAAATGTATGAAGGAGGACCTAAAAAAAAAACAAACCCAGAATGTATTTGTAAAAATTGTGTATTTATTCTTACATATTTAAATTTCAGTCACCTTCAGAGTTCTCTCTGATGCGATACACCTATTGAAATGCTTTCTCCACTGCTCAAAACAGTTTTTGAACTAATCAGTTTTGATGCCCTTTAGTGCTTGTCATTTTTTGTTTCATCTCTTCCACATTGGCACAAGGTCTTGCTGTTGCTCAGGCTGGTCTTGAACTCCTGGGCTCAAGCAATCCTCCTGCCTTGGCCTCCCAAAGTGCCGGGATTACTTGTACTATTCATCCCACCCAGCCATCCCCCCCTCCTTTTTTTTTTTTATAAACTTGATTTTTTAGAGCAGAAAAATTGAGCAGAAAGTACTGAGGCTTCTCTATCCCCATCCCTCCATGCCCCTACCCCCATAGCTTTCCCTATTATTAATCTTGCATTGGTGTAGTACACTTGTTTTATGAACCAATATTGATACATTATTATTAACTAACTTTCATAGTTTACATTCGGATTCATTCTTTGCGTTGTACGTTTCCAGGGATTTTGATAAATGTATGTCATGTCTACTATCACAGTACCATACAAAATAATTTTGTCACCCTAAACTTCTCCTGTGCTCAACCTATTCATCCCTCCCTCCCCCTGCAGCCCTGGCAATCGCTGATCTTTTTTATGGTCTCTAGAGTTTGTCTTTTCCAGAGTATCATATAGCTGGAGTCATACTTGTAGCCTTTTCATACTTTTTTTTTTCATTTAGAGCAATGCATTTAAAGTTCCTCCATGTCTTTTTGTGGCTTGATAGCTCGTTTCTTTCTGGCACTGAATAACTTTCCATTGTATGGATGCATCACAGTTTGTTTATACACTCACCTATTGAAGGGATATCTTGGTTGCTTCCAGTTTGGGGCAATTATGACACAATCTGCTATAAATATTTTTGCACAGGTTTTTGAGTGGGCATGCATTTTAAACTTACATGGGTAAACACCTAAGAGTGCAATTGCTAGAGTGTATGGTGAGCCTTTGTCTAATGTCATAAGAAACTGCCAAACTGTCTTCCAAAGCGGCTGTATCGTTTTACATTCCCAACAGCAATGAATGAGAGTTCCTGTTGCTCCATAGCCTCACCAGCATTCGTTGTTCTTAGTGTTTTGGATTTTAGTCAATCTAATATGTGTATAGTGGTATCTCATTTCAATTTGCAATTATTTTTTTTCTTTTTTTTGAGTTGGAGTCTCACTGTCGCCCAGACTGGAGTGCAGTGGCTGCTCC
>NW_007249139.1:674192-696746 GCF_000164805.1 Carlito syrichta
CCACAGGCTCAGGCAATCCACTCACCTCAGCCTCCCAAAGGCGTGGGATTACAGGCTGAGCCACCGAGCCTGGCTCAATTTGCAATTTTTCTAATGACATATTGAGTTGAGCATATTTTCATATGCTTATTTGCCATCTGTATGTCCTCTTTGGTGAGGTTTCCGTTCAGATTTTTTACCCATTTTTAAATTTGCATTGTTCATTTTCTTACTGTTGAGTTTTGAGTCCTTTGTGTATTTTTAGATACACGTCTTTTTATCAGATATGTGTTGTGCAGATATTTTCTCTCAGTCCGTGATTTGTCTTTTTATTCTCTTAAAGTGTCTTTCTTTCTTTCTTTTTTTTTTTGAAAGCAGGATTTATTGAGAGGACAGAAAAGCTCCCACAGTGAGAGGGGACCCAAAGGGGTTGCCTTAAAGTGTCTTTCACAGAGAAGTTTTCCATTTTAATGAAGTCCAACTTACCCACTTTTTCTTATATATGGATTGTGCTTTTGGTGTTACATCTAAAAACTCACCACCAAGACCATGGTCATTGAGATTTTCTCCTGTGTAATATAACTACCTGACTTGATATCTTTTGCTTTTTCATTCTTCTTCACAGTATAACTCCCTTTTAACTTCATTTCAGAAATGTATAGACCATTCACTCTAGTTTTCCCTATTTTTGCAGTCACATTACCAAATCCCTGATTTCTCAGGTTCCAGTTTTCTTCCCTTTTGGGTACTCATGTCCCTATCAGTAAAGGCCCACTACTGTTTTCGTTTTCTAGTGTCTCTGGTCTCACAGTCATGTTCTCTGACTTCTGGGCAGCCATCGCTTTACTCTTTCATCCTCATAACATTGCCATGGAATTCTAAAAGGAAGAAGGCAAATGATATAAAGGTAGCGGTCACCGGTTTCCTGAACCGACCATGAAAGATAAATGAGCAAACACTTCCCAAACTTTGTGATTCTAGCCTGTTGGACCTGTATTTATACGCGGTATTCATCTGTTAATTATCAGCTTCTCCACTGATTTTCCTTGCAGCCTTAGCAAAGAAACTTCTATAAGGAAAGGTCTGTGTTGCAGAATTTAAACTGACAACATCTCTTATATTAGAAAGGAAATTTAATTGGCTTCTTCCCATTTGCCTTTTCTTTCTGTAATGGAGTAATTTGAGTTCCTAATGGCTCTAAAAATCACACTTTGATTTCTTCCTTCCTTCCTTCCTTCCTTCCTTCCTTCCTTCCTTCCTTCCTTCCTTCCTTCCTTCCTTCCTTCCTTTCTTTCTTTCTTTCGAGTTGAAGTCTCACTGTGTTGCTCAGGCTAGAGTGCAGTGGCACGCTCATAGCCACTACAGCCTCGACCAGTTGGGCTCACGTGATCCGTCCACCTCAACCTTGCTAGTAGTTAGAACTACAGGCACGCACTACCATGTCTAGCTTATTTTTTTATTTATTGTAGAGACAAGGTCTCACCAAATTGCCCAGGCTGGCCTCGAACCCGCGGGCTCAGGTAATCCTCTCGCCTCGGCCTCCAAAAGTGCTGGAATTACAGGCTTGAGCCCTGCTCCCAGCCTTCATTTTTTAAAAAATAATAATGATAGTAAGAAATGTACTTGATGGATTTGTTAGGCAATTGATTCTGTAAATGACTACTGGTTCTAGTTAATTATGATTCTTACAAAGATAACCCACTAAATCAGTCATAGAATTTCTGTTTGACATACTTAATTTAGACATGCTAAGGTAAAGAGTGTGTATGAGTTTCCTAGGCCTGCTGTAACAAATTACCATAAATTGGGTGGCTTAAAACAATAGAAATTTATTCTCTCACAGTTCTGAAGTCCAGAAGTCTGAAATCAGGTGTCAGCAGAGTTGTGCCCTTTCTGAAGGCTCTAAGGGAGGAATAGCCCTTCCTTGCCTCTCCTGGCTTTTGGTGGTTGCTGGCAAACCTTGGCATTTCTCGGCATATGACTGCTTTGCTCCAATTTCTGCCTGTCTTCACGTGGCCATCTTTCCTCTGTGTATGTGTCTTCAAATACCCTTCAAGAACACCACTCATTGTATTTAGGATCCACTCTAATCCAGAGGGAGGACACCCCCCAAAATGAGAATTATCTTTTGGAGGATCAGCCCCTTGTAGTACAGGCTTCTCCCACTAGGTAAGTGTTCTAGGAACCCACTGGCATCAGTGTACCAGCTAATGTTGTTGTGAGAGGATGTGTTCCATTTCAGTGAATTTTTTTTGGAGATTCTTTCAGTGACTTTGCCCATTTCATGATGTGTGATATGTGAGCACACCTACCCACACCGTGCTGAGTGTTCAGCAGTTTTTGGCCAAAAATGGCATGACCCCCGTGCCCCACCCTCCCTAGTCACCCAATCTCGCCTCAAGCCACTTTTTTTTTTTTTTTTTTGAGTCGGAGTCTCACTCCGTTGCCCAGACTGGAGTGCAGTGGCCGCTCCCGGCCACCGCAGCGTCGACCCGCTGGGCTCCGGTGATCCTACCGCCTCAGCCTTCCGAGTAGCTGGAATTACAGGCGCGCGCTACCACGCCCAGCTGATTTGTTGATTTATTGTAGAGATGAGGTCTCGCTGTCCAGGCGGGTCTTGAACCCGTGGGCTCAGGCTCAAGCCACTTTTTAAAATTCCCCATGATGAAAAAAGTCCAGAAAAAAAAGCGGCAGAAACACTAAAAGGCATCAAAGTTCACGAGTGCAAAAACTATCTTGAGCAATGGAAAAAGTGTCTCATTATGTGTATTGCATCAAACAGAGAGTACTTTGAAAGTGACTGAAGTTTAAACATGTAAAAATACATACACTTTATAAATAAATTGCAGGATTTTTTTGGGTCCCCCTAGTATTAATTTGATTACATCTCAAAGTACTCTATTTCCATATAAGGTCACAGGTTTAGGGTTTAGGACTTCAACATACTTTTTGGGGGAAACAATTCAACCTACAACAGAGTGATGCTGTAGGCCTAGGGTATAAAAATAAAATTCAGAGAAGATATGCTAAAGAGAGAAAGACAAAGAACAAAACATGCTTCAGGAAACACAATTGGAGGTATGGTGTGTTTACAGCTTTTAAGACTGGCTGCTTCAGACTGAGACAGTGCCTAATAAGCCTTCAATGAAAAATAAAGTATAAATATGCTTGACGTTAGAATAGTTAGAAAAATTAAAAATCCAAATATCGATATTAAATAAAGGAATTATCAGAGAGATACAAATTAACAGCAAAATAAAATAATCACAGTTGAACATGGGGGGGATATGAGGGATGAGGGCTCATAATTGGTCACCAGTCAAGTAATAAAAGGCAACAAACTGGGCATGGTGGTTCATTCCTATAATCCCAGCACTTTGGGAAGCCAAGGCTGGAGGATCACTTGAAGCCAAGAGTTTGAGACCACCCTGGGCAACATAGTGAGACCTCGTCTCTATGGAAAAAAAAAATGTGAATAAATAAATACAATAGAAGGCAACGCACTTCCTGTACCTTAATTTTTGTTTCATACATTCCTTGCCTTTGTTTTGCTTCATTATTGGTTGCTTAGGTGTTTGGCAAATACTTCTTATCTATATTATTAGTTGACATTTCCTCAACCAATTGTTCAAGTCTCAGGAAGTACTGGTTGTGTTATGCCACACAAGGCACCTGGGGAGTCCAGTGGAGAGAAAGACCTGGGTCCCTTGGGTATTGTCTGAAAGGAAGGTGTTAACAGTTGGACTGTGAAACTTTTCCTGCAACACAGGAAAATGCAAGGAAAGTTTGACCCTTAGTTGAACTTCTTACATTAGCCAGTGGAGCACTGTGCCTATCATGGAGAAAATGGGAGTCTTGCTGTGGTTGCCGTGTACTAATTACTGATCCAAGGATGCCACAGGCCCTACCTGTCAAGATTGCTTTATGTCTCACTGGTAATTAAGATGACAGCTGCAGTAAAGCCAGGCATGGTAGCTCACACCTGTATTCCCAGCATTTTGGGAGGCTGAGGTGAGAGGATTGCCTGAACCCAGGGGTTTGAGACCAGCCTGGGCAACATAGTGAGACCTCGTCTCTACAGAAAATAAATTAATAAATAAATTAGCCAGGCATGGTGGTGCACGCCTGTGGTTCTAGCTACTTGGAAGGCTAAGGTGGAAGGATCACCTGAGTTCAGCAGGTCAAGGCTGCAGTAGCTGTGCGCTGTGAGCATGCCACTGCACTCCAGCTTGGGTGGCAGTGACACTGAGTTTTTTTTAAAAAAAGAATGAAAATTAGGTCCACCCCTCCAAGTGCTAGGTGACTGGAAAGGCAATTTGGAAGGGGGATCCTAGACCCTATGGCTTCCCTGTTTTAATGTGACATATATGCATACCAACTCTTGTCATCCTTCATGACTAAGACACTTGTTGTGCAGTGACTGAAGCTATTAGACTCTTTCTCAGAAGTCACAGGTGTCTGTGATGCCATTATTGTGAAGGGTACTGCCTTCTCTGTTCTGTAGCCTTACTTAAAATTAGTACTCTTGGGTCTGTACAAGTATATTGTGCCTCCTGAGTATGACTGAGAAAGATGAAGCTGAAAACTGCAGACCTTGTGATATCTCAACTCTCTGTGTTGGAGATTATGGTGGATGTTTTAAAATGTCAAACAATATTGATTAATTACAATATCAATAAAATATGTCTCACCTCTGCTTTTTTTTTTTAAATCAGGGTCTCACTCTATTACTCAGGTTGGAGGGAGGTAGGACAATCACAACTCATTGCAGCCTTGACCTCTAGGGCTCAGGTGACCCTTCCTCCCAAGTAGCTGGGACTACGGGCACACGTCACCATGCCTGGCTAATTTTTTTGGTAGAGATTAGGTCTTGCTATGTTGCCTAGACTGGTCTCGAATTCCTGGGCACAAGTGATCCTCTCACCTCGGTCTCCCAAAGTGCTGGGGTTACAGGTATGAGTCATTGTGCCTGGCCTGTCATTTCTTGAATTGACAGATATTTTTCAAATTCATTTGTTAGCTCTAGTAGGGTTTTTTACTTGTCCCCCAATTTTCCATTCTCACCTACCCTTTACCTACTCCTTTTTATTGTGAGGACTTCCTAAGTTTCCCTGTGCAAATAAAACCAAATATTGCTACATGTCCTCCCACAAAATGTAGCGTGTATGGTTTACCCACTGACACATACTGCTAACCTGACCCTGGGAGGTGATGCCAAATCACATCCTACTGTGCTGTGGCAAATGCCCTTTCCTTCAAATCCTCGCCAAAACATCGACTATTATCGATTTAAACCAGACCCAGAACACATAATAGGCATGCCTTTCTGTTTGGTGAAGTCTTCTTTCATGTCCCTCAGCAAATTGCACATTTCTTGTGAAAGCTTGTTCCTAGAAATGTTATCTTTTTGGTGACTGTTATAAATAAGACTCTTTTTCTATTAATCTATTGATTCCCGAATATTATTTACTTATTTTGAGTCAGGATCTTACTCTGCTGTGCAGGCTGGAGTGCAGTGGCACCATCATGGCTCACCTGACAGCAACATCATGTTTGGCTAATTTTTTTCTCTTTTTTGGGGGTAGAGATGAGGTCTCTCTCACTATGTTGCCCAGGCAGGCCTTGAACTCCTTGTCTCAAGCTATCTTTCTGTCTTCGCCTCCCAAAGTGCTCAGTCACCATGGCCAGCTGATTCCTGAATATTAATTTTGTATTCAGTCTTCTGACTAAAGTCTCTTATTATCTATAATAGTTTGTATATCAATTCTCTTAGGTTTTCCAGCGGAGCAATTATATCATTTACAAGTAATGATAATTTTTCCTTTTCCTTTTCAATGTTTTATACCTCTTAATTCTCTCTCTTGGTACATGGTTCCCCCTTACCTGTGGTTTCACTTTTCGTGTTTTATTCACCCATGGCCAATCATGGTCTGAAAATATTAAATGGACAATTTCAGAAACAAACAATTCAAAAATTTTAAATTGCGTGCTGTTCCGAGGAGCATGATGAAATCTCTGACCTGGACACGAACCTTCCCTTTGTCCAGCGGATCCATGCCATGTATACAATCCCCACTGTTAAGTCACTCATCAGAGCGACTGCTTTGGTATCGCAGTGCTTGTGCTGAAGGGATACTGGCAATTTGGGCATGCCTAAGAGAGGCGGTAAAGTGCTTCCTTTACGTGAAAAGGTGAAAGTTCTCAACTTAAGAAGGAAAGAAAATAAATAGTACGCGGAGGTTGCTAAGATCTATGGTGAAAATCAGTCGTCCATCCATGAAACTGTGAACAGTATATTGTTATAATTGTTCTATTTTATTATTACTTGTTGTTGTTAATCTCTTACTGTGCCCAATTAAGCTTATAAATTAAACTTTATGATAGGTATGTATGGGGGGAAAATAGTGTGTCTAGGCATCCCCTGGAGGTCTTGGATTGTATCTTCTGTGGATAAGAGGAGACTACTATCATTGTTATTTAACAGGCACAGTAGAAGTTTGGTTCTGTATCCTTATGAGGGGGTTAGTCATCATTCAGCAAAGTATTTACTATCCTTTCTGTTGTGGACCTCCCTTTATGATTACCTCAAAAATGAATATTCTTTCTTTAGCATTATAAAGAATATCTTTAAGACACAGTTAAGTTCTGCAGAATTTTTTTTTGAGTCAGTGTCTCTTGCTGTCGCCCAGGCTGGAGTGCAGTGGCACAATACGGCTTACCACAGCCTTGACCTCTTGGGCTCAGGCCCTCCTTCCTCCTCACCTTACCAAGTAGCTGGGACTACAGGCATGCACCATCATGCACGGCTTATTACTATTACTTTTTAATTTTTTTGTAGAGATGAGGAATTGCTATGCTGCCTAGGCTGATCTCGGACTCCCAGGCTCAAGCAATCCGCTTGCCTCAGCCTCCCAAAAATACTGGGATTACAGGTGTGAGCCACCATGCCCAGCACAGAAAATTTCTTTTTTAGATGAAATTTACATAACATAAAATTAACCATTTTATTTTTTAATTTTAATTTAATTTTTTTGACACGGGGTCTCACTCTGTCACCCAGGCTGGAGTGCAATGGCATGATCCTGGCTCACCACAGCTACAACCTCCTGGACTCAAGTGATCCTCCTGCCTCAGCCTCCCAAGTAGCTGGGACTACAGGTGTGTGCCACCATGCCCAGCTAATTTTTGTATTTTTTGTAAAAACGAGGTTTCACTATGTGCCCAGGCTGGTCTTGAACTCCTGGAAGCAAGCGATTCTCCTGTCTCAGCCTCCCAAAGTGCTGGGATTACAGGCATGAGCCACCACGCCTGGCAAAAATTAGCCATTTTAATGTGAACAATTAAATGGCATTTAGAACATTCACAGTGCTATGAAACCACCACATCTTTCTAGTCCCAAAATATTTCACCATTCCAAAATAATCCCCACACTCTTCAAGCAGTTCCTCCCTTTTCCTCCCTATTGTTCACCTCTGGCAACCCCAAGCTTTCTATGGATTTACCTATTCTGAATATTTCATAGAAATGGAAGCATACAATATGTGGTCTTTTGTGCCTGACTTCTTTTACCTAGCATAATTTTAATATTCACGCATGTAGTGGCATGTGTAGTTGTGTTTATTGATTGTTCCTTCTTTGACCAAGTATAGTTTCTTCATGATGAGTCCTGAGTCCATTGGACTCAACCTGAGACATCCTTGATGGCTTTTATTGTTCTCTGCTGTGATGATATGTCCAGGCTTATCTTGTACATTTTCTGCTTTTAAGATTCACCCACTAGGCCTGGCGCAGTGGCTCACACCTGTAATCCCAGCATTTTGGGAGGCAGAGGCGAGAGGATGGCCTGAGTCCATGGGTTCGAGTCCAGGCTGGGCAACTTGGAGAGACCTTGTCTCTACAATAAATCAAAAAATTATCTGGGTGTGGTGGCTCGTGCCTGTGTTTCCATCTACTTGGAAGGCTGAGGTGGAAGGATCACCTGAGCCCAGCGGGTCAAAGCTGTGGTGGCTGTGAGCGTGCCACTGCACTCCAGTCTGGAAGACAGAGTGAGACTCTGATTTAAAAAAAAAAAAAAAAAAGATTCACCCACCTTGCAGCATATTTCAGTACTTCGTTCCTTTTTATGGCAGGATACTATGGTATATATCGCAAAATGTTTATCTATTTAGCCATTGGTGAACATTGGGGTTATTTCTACTTTGTGACTATTGTGAATAGTTCTGCTATGAACATCTGTAGACTAGGATTTGAGTGCCTATTTTCAACTGTTTTTGGAAAATATCTAGGAGTAGAGCTTCTAGGCTATATTGTAATTTTATATTTAGGTTTTTGAGGAAATGACAAACTCTGAGTTAAATTTTAAAGATATTTGACTCAAATTAGAGGAGAGCAAATGCAGGCTGAAAGGGCAGGGGTGAATGGGTCCTTCTTTAGGTGGAGAAGTTTCCATGATATTTCCTAGGAATCAATGCAGATATAACCATATTTACTATTTTTATAAATCTTGGAGAAGGGGTGCAAAATTAAGTGAGTTTAGAAGTGACATTAAACAAAGTGCCAAGCAAGAAGAGACAAACTCCAGGAAGGTATCATGAAGCTGTATAATTGGTCAGAATATTAGCAAATGAACTACAGTCTGAGCAAATAATAGAGAAAATAGTACCAATAAAGTGTGAGAATACAAACTCTACACTATTAATAAGGATGAGAATACAGCTCTCAGATATAGTTAACTGTTCTTGTAATAATACCTTTAGTGAATGCGAATTCTTGTACACGACCACGAAGAATACTGAACAAAAGAGAAAGACACCATCCTATTGTAGCACATTTGAAACTGACTGTCATAACTCAGGTGTACAAAAAAAGTAACTTTAAAAAAATTATTTTAACTAATTTCAGCCTTGTAAAGGGGTGACCATTTTTCCCAGTGGCAATAAACACGAATTCTTTTCAACTAAATGTTACTGTGTCACTGGACTACAAGTTAGTCTCTCCAACTTCCCCAGACCCATGTGTGTATCCCAGTGTGGCATTATTTATGGGAACAACCATAGACAATGGATTTGCCTGCTCTATCAGTCAGATCATACCTACATGACTGCAAATGTTAGTATTTAGTTCCTTCTTCATTAGAGGATATATGGGACAAAGGCTCTCAAGATAAAAGGACATGAGACATGAGAGTCTTAAATATGGACCCCCACTAACAGGAAGAGGATTGTTCATGTTGTCTCTGGCTCTCTAGTTAGTCCTTTTGTAAGCACTGGAGGGTAAAGACCTAAACACAGAGGGTGAAGGCCTTTGATTCACTGATGCCAAATATTTCTTAAAATATCCATTTCTTTGCCTTATGCATATATTTTCCTCAGCATCATTGAGAATATATTTATTATCACAATTTTTTGTTTTTATTTAAGAATTTTTTCTGATAAAAAGTTGTCACAACCTAATTATATGCTAAAAGAGGGCAAAAATAAAATGTTCCTGATGTAATGATAGTACCCAGGCAAATGTAACAGGTGAGGCTTTCTTCTTTTCTCAAATCTCTGAAACTGTAAACAAATGGGATAGTTGAGTTATTTTATCTTTTTATTAGTAACTTATTCTCAATTCATTATCTTTTTTTTTCTTCTTGAGTTGGAGTCTCACTCTGTTGCCCAGACTGGAGTGCAGTGGCATGCTCACGGCCACCCCAGCGTCAACCCACTGGGCTCAGGCAATCCTTCCACCTCAGCCTTCCGAGCAGCCGGAACTACAAGGCACGCACTACCACGCCCAGCCAATTTTTTGATTTATTGTAGAGGTGAGATCTCGCCAAGTTGCCCAGATTGTTCTCGAACCCTCAGGCTCAGGCAATCCACTCGCCCTCAGCCTCCCAAAGAGCTGGGATTACAGGCTTGAGCCACCACACCCAGCCAAAATTCATTGTCTTTTGTTCGTTGAACAGTGACAGATTGCCAAGTACCGTGCCAAATAAAGAGGATCGAAAGACAAAAATGACAGGTTTGTGCCTTGGAATATTTAAAGTCAGGGGCAGGGGATAGACACAGTCTATATGCACATAATTACAGCTTCAGCTTCATGTGTGAAAATATGATGGCTATAACCCTGAAAACATATTTACAGGATATTGTAAGGGCACAAGGGAGGGCATGCAACCCAGAGCTGAGTATGGGGTAGGAAACAGGACTCAGTGTATACTCTACAGAGAAAATGATGTTGGAATTGAGGTTTGAAGGACACATTATAGTGTGCCAGTGAAGAAACTGAGAAAGATATTTTAGGGAGGGGATTGACCTGAGCAATGGCACAGAGGCATGGTAATAAAGTAAGTTCCTGGACTTTCAGAACATTCGATAATACGCAACACGGAACATAAGAGTTGGAAGAGGTGCAAGAGGTGGATGGAGAAGTTGGATCTTTCAATATGTAGTTTTAAATCTTTTTTTTAAAGCCAAAAAAGGTTTGACTTATATTTTAGAATTTGTTCTATTTCTTATTTTTTAAAAATCCTGAGCTGCGTATTACATGTATGTTGTCTTTTCTTTGTCTATCCCAAGTATTTGCTATTTTCTTTCAGATTCATTTGTATCTTTTTTTCATTTACAAATTTTCTCTCTCTCTCTCTCTCTCTCTCTGTCTCTCTCTCTCTCTCTCTCTCTCTCTCTCTCTCTCTCTCTCTCTCTCTCTGTCTTGTTGGAGTCTCACTCTGTTGCCCAGACTGGAGTGCAGTGGCCGCTCCCGGCCACCGCAGCCTCAACCTGCTGGGCTCCGGCAATCCTTCCGCCTCAGCCTTCCAAGTAACTGGAACTACAGGCGCGCGCTACCACGCCCAGCTAATTTTTTTTTTATTTATTGTAGAGATGAGGTCTCGTCAAGTTGCCCAGGCAGGTCCCGAACCCACGGGCTCAGGCAATCCACTCATCTCGGCCTCCCAAAGTGCAGGATTACAGGCTGAGCCACTGAGCCCAGCCAATTTTCTTTCTTCTAGTCTTACATTTACATTTCTCTAAAGGCATCAGCTGTTGTGCTTATTTACACTTGTATTTCTTTTCATTTGATCTTTATTTATGAAATTGAAATTTTCTTTTATTTCTAATTATTTTCTGATTTTTTGTCATTCATGCTGAGTTTTAAAAATTCTGAGCCGGGCGAGGTGGCTCACGACTGTAATCCCAGTACTTTGGGAGGCAGAGGCAAGAGGATTGCCTGAGCTCCGGGGTTTGAGACCAGCCTGAGCAACTTGGAAAGACCTCATTCCTTCAATAAATCAAAAAATCAGCCGAGCGTGGTGATCCGTGCCTGTATTTCCAGCTACTTACTTGGAAGGCTGAGGCAGAAGGATCACCTGAATTCAGCAGGTCGAGGCTGCAGGGCCATGATTGTGCCACTGCTCTCTAGCCTGGGTGACAGAGACTTCAACTCAAACAAATATATATATGATTTGGGGATTTTTTTAATGGCACATATTAATTTTATTTATTTATTTTTGCTCATTGGTAAAAAGTAAACTACAGTTTTGATCTACTGTGTAGGCTCATTCTGGTATGTGTTCATTAGTTATAGGGATGTTATTCTACATATTATTCTATTATAATAATTTTGTACAGACGTGATCTTGATACTTTCTGTTGCTCATTTTTTTGTGTATGAAATTGGTTTCCCTGAATTTTTAAAGAAAGTTGATCAGAATGAGGTTTTCTAACTTCACAGTGTTCTCTCTTTTGTTTTTGTATCGTGTTCAAATAAATGGTAGTTTATTTTCTGGGATTTCCTAACTCTATCCCACCCCCCTCCAAATTTTATTTTGCCCCTATGTTTCTGTTCATCCTTATATTGTCCCTGTTCTGTTCAATTTTGATTCCACTCCCCAGTTTCTCTTCAACATGGAGGTCCTGGGAGGTTGGTCTCATGAGAATATGGTGTTAAACTTCTTCACACCCTTTAGGCTTTTCTGGGGTGGCCTTGCACTTGCCAGTTGCTGGAATGAGCAGCACTCTTCCTGGTTTCTGTAGCTGTTCTCAGGATGCCCTAGTTCACTTTCTAGTAACACTTTTTGTGAGTATCTTGGGGTTCTGCTCTTCTCAGGTTCTTAACTCGCCATTCTTCCCATTGCAGCTGTTGTTTTAGCCCCACTCCCTGGTATTTCTGGGTTTGTCACCTAATTTTGTGATTAGTATCATCTATGAGGTTTTGGTTTCACTATATAGTTACTCTGTTTTTATTTGAACATTAGGGGAAGTTCATTATGCCAATATCAAGAGGTCACATATTGTGTGATTCTATCTATCTATATATAACTATATATATATATATATATAACATTCTTGAAATGACAAAAGTACAGAGATGAAAATCAAATTAGTGGTTGTCAGCTTAGAGATGTTGGGGAGGGGAGTGATGAGGGAGATCACTGTAGTTTTGGAATTGTTCTGTATCTTGAGTGCAGTGGTAGTTATATGAATCTACACAAGTGATAACACGGTGCACACATTGTACCAATCTCAAATTCATGATTTTGATACTGTACTATAATTATGTAAGGTGCAACCATTGGAGGAAAGCAGGTGAAAGGTACACTGGACTTCTCTATCTTTTTTTATTTCCTATGAACCTATAATTATTTCAAAACGTAAAGTTTCAAAAAAGAGAAATGACATATTGGTACATACAACAACACGGGTGGACCTTGAAAATATTATACTACATGAAAGAAACCAATCACACAAGATCACATATTGCATGATTCTACAGAAAGTAGATCAGAAGTCACCTACAATGGGGGATGTGGTCAGGGAGAAGGGAGAGTAGGAGTGAATACTAATGCATATGAGGCTGCTTTCTAAAATTCTAAAATTAGTCATGATAATAGTACAACTCTAAATATTTGTCACTGAATTGTGTGCTTTAAATGATGAATTTTGTAGTACATAAGTTATATCTCAATGAAGTTATTTTAAAAATTAAAAAGACTGAGTGCGCCAAGCACTGGTGCAGATGTAGAAAAATCAGAACTCTCACACTCTGTTGGTGGAAATGTAAATGGTACAGCCTCTTTGGAAAATAATTTGGCAGGTTTAAAAAAAGTTGACTGTAATTTCAACATTTTGGGAGGCCGAGGTGAATGAATTGCCTGAGCCCACAGGTTCGAGACCAGCCCGGGCAACTTGGCGAGACCTTGTCTCTACAGTGAATGAATGAAAGAATAAATAAATAAATAAATAGCTGGGTGTGGTAACATGTGCCTGTAGTTCTGGCTACTTGGAAGGCTGAGGCAGAAGGATCGCCTGAGTCCAGCAGGTCGAGGCTGCAGTGGCTGGGAGCATGCCACTGCACTCTACCCTGGGCAACAGAGTGAGACTCCAACTCAGAAAAAACAAAACAAAACCAAAAAACTATGCTACCATCATTTTCCTAAAGTCAGCAAAGAAACCACCTATACCCCATGGGAGAGGGGAACTTCTCTTCTTCCTTTGGACTTTGTCATGTCTGGACGTGACACACAGAATTAATGCTGGCACTTTGTGGCTTTGACAGAAGCCAACCTGAGATCAAGGCCACCAAACAGAAGGATAGAAAGTAGGACAACAGAAAGTAGCTCTTTGACCACAGTATTGAATGCCTGATCATAATGAATTTGCAACTCATCCTACCTCTGGACTTCCAACTACATAATAGTGTAGCTTTTCATATCACTTAAATCCATTTGCATTGGGGTTTTTCTTGCAGCCAAAAGGATCCTGATGAGTCCCTGGGATGAAAGAAGGTGGGCAACCCATCCAAGTCATACGTGAGAAGTACACAGGGAGCTCTTTCACGTGGCCTTATGACCCAGTGCATCCAGTGGTGTTCATGAACAGTGGCAATCGTGAATGTGATATAGAGTCTACGGCAGGCCTCAAGAAGAACCACAGCAGAGGCCCCTAGAGTTATGAAACAAAGCCGTGGCCTCATATAAAAGCAATTCTTTTCATGTTGAAAAGTTGCTCTAAGCTGAGTGTGATGGCTCACACCTGAAATCCCAGTACTTTGAGAGGTGGAGGCGAGAGGACTGACCTAGTCCGGGGGATCGAGAACAGCCCGGGCAACTTGGCGAGACCTTGTCTCTACAATAAATCAAAAAAATTAGCTGGGCATGGTGGCACATGCCTATGGCTCCACAGGCTTGGAAGGCTGAGGCAGAAGGATTACCTGAGCCCAGCAGGTCGTGGCTGCGGTGGCTGTGAGCATGCCACTATACCCCAGCCTGGGCAACAGAGTGAGACTCCAACTCAAAAAATAAATAAATAAAATAAAAATAAAATACAAAACCAGCCTCCAGCCATTTTGGAAGACACAGTGAACTATCTGAGTATGAGAAATACATACTCCCGCCATAGCCCGCCTGGCAGCTTGCCTTATGGAGCAGCAGAATGCCCTACTGAAGAGCCGGTTGTGCCTCCAACTGGCACGTAGGGTGTAGTATATGCTCTGAATCATGAACACACAGTCATGAACGCATGTGTTTGTGTTGCCTCTCCCACAATTAGAATATATAGGTATGGAAACAATGGGTGGAAGTGGGATAGTATCTTTCATCATTAAGTCCAGTGACTTACTCATCAAATTATTGCTTCTCATCTTCATGACCTGTGGGCTCTGCTGACTTGGTATGTGGGGATCCAAGAGATTACTACTTTTGTAAGAAGACACAATGTTTCCACCGCTGATCATTTTAGGCTCCTGCACCACCCATGATTAGGCCAAAAAAAAGGTGGTCCTGGTGCTGACTGGGATGACTGATCCTGAGTAACCTTGGCCATGAAAGGGAGAGAAGGTTGCTGCTTCAGGATGGGGATGGGAAAATTTTTTTTTTTTTTGAGTTGCAGTCTCACTTTGTTGCCCAGGCTGGAGTGCAGTGGCACGCTCCCAGCCACTGCAGCCTTGACCTGCTGGGCTCCGGCGATCCTTCCGCCTCAGCCTTCCAAGTAGCTGGAACTACAGGTGCGCACTACCACATCGGGTTAATTTTTTATTTATTGTAGAGCTGAGGTCTCGCCAAGTTGCCTGGGTGGGTCTCGAACCACGGACTCAGGCAATCCTCTCACCTCGGCCTCCCAGAGTGCTGGGATTACAGGCTGAGCCACCAAGCCCGGCCATGGGGAAACTTTAATAGATCTCAGGTCTGTTCTGGAGTAGGACTTAATCATGAAAGGTACTATCCCACTTCCACCCATTGTTTCCATACCTATATATTCTAATTGTGGGAGAGGCAGCACAAACACATGCACTCATGAATGTGTGTTCATGATTCAGAGCATATACTACACCCTACGTGCCAGTTCGAGGCACAGCTGACTCTTCAGTAGGGCATTCTGCTGCCCTACTAGATCCAATGGAAAAAAATTAATGGAAAACTACTATAACCCAGTGAGGACAGAATTACCAAGGACCTGGATCTCTTATGGAGGTAAGTTTGGTAAGACACTCCAATGTACTGAGTTATCATGTGAAGGCAAAGGGAGCATGGCACAAATTGCAAAGAGGGAGAGTCAAACATATCAACTGCAGCCTCATACGCAATTACAGAATAGGGATTGTCACCTCTACCTGTATTTCTTTCCTTTTTGGGCACATATTTCTACATTTTAATAGTTTTTAAAATTTCTCTTTTCCGCTTCCACTATTTATATTTGCTGTGCATGATGGTTAATGATACACTTCTTTTTAAAAATAATCAGGTTTATTGAGGTATAATACAGTAAAATGTATCCTTTTTGGGCATACAGCTTAATGAGTTTTGACAAGTGTATAGTCATATAACCACAACCACAATCAAGATTACTTCCTTTATTCAAAGTTTCCTAATGTTCTTTTGAAGTTAATTTTCCCCCAGCACCCAGGCTTTGGCCACCACTGGTCTGATTTTTTATCCAATACCTGTGTCTTTTGCAGAATGTCATATGAATGAAATTATACAGGATATAATCCACACGATGAAATATGAATATCTGTCTTTAAAAGAAGAATAAGGATGATCTTTATGGACTGATATGGAAAGATCTCCAATATACACCAAGTGAAAAAGCAAGGTGCCAAGCAGTTAATACAGCATGCTATCTTTTTCATTAAAAAAGGGAGAATGAACTAAAAATCTATGCTCATATTTGCTTGTGCCTAACATAATTCTGGAAAGATACATGATAAACTAAGAACAATGATTTCCCTATGAGAAAACCAAGCAGATGGAGAACCAATATGGGACAGAGACTTTTTGCTATGTAACATTTTACATTTCTTGCTTCTGAACCATTTGAATATATTGTTTAGTCATAAAAGTTAAATTTAAAAAGACAGGTCTAAAATTCTAGAAAAGTATAGTATGTAATCAGAAAGCTGAGTAGTTGGAATAAGAGTTCTAAGTTTCTTGTACAGTTTCCCTCAATATTCAAGGGGGATTGGTTCCAGAAATACCCCTATAGATACCAAAATCCCTTATATAAAACACATATGTGCATGGTGTTTGCATACAACCTGTATATATCCTTCCATATACTTTAAGTCATCTTTAGATTAGGTACAATACCTAGCACAATGTAAATGTTATGTAAATCATTATACTGTATTTGTTTTGGTTTGTATTATATTTTATTGTTATATTTTTAGTTTCTTAACTTCTTTCTCTAACCTTTTAAAAGAGATGGTGTCTTGCTGCTATGTTGCCCAGACTGGTCTCAAACTCCTGGTCTCAAGCAATCATCCCATCTCAGCCTCCTGAGTAGCTGGGATTATAGGTCCTTGCCACCTAGCCCAGCCCACATTTTTTTCAAATATCTTCAATTAGTAGTTAGTTGAATCTACAGATTCGGAACCATGTATACAGTGGATGAATGTATTATTCAGAAGGCTTACATTATTGATTAGCTCAAAACTTGTTTTTTTTGAGTTGGGGTGTCATTCAGTTGCCCAGGCTGGAGTTCAGTGGCATAATCACGGCTCACTGCAGCCTCGACCTCCTGGGCTCAAGGGATCCTTCCACCTTAGCCTCCTGAGTAGCTGGAACTACAGATGTGCATGCCTGGCTAATATTTTAAATTTTTTTTGTAGAGATGGGGTCTTGCTATGTTGCCTAAGCTGGTCTTGAACTCCTGGGCTCAAGTGGTCCTCCTGCCTTGGCCTCTCAAAGTGCTGGGATTATAAACATGAGCCACCACACCTGGTCAGCTCAAGACATCTTAAAATATGCATGGTAAAATTTCAATAGTAGGCACAAACAAATAAAATTGGAATGTATGATTTCCAAACCAGTAGAGAGAGTATACATGGAAAAAAAAAGAAAGAGTCTGGGCATGGTGGCTCATACCTGTAATCCCAGCACTTTGGGAGGCCAAGGCAGGAGGACTGTTTGAGCCCAGGAGTTCAAGACCAGCCTGGGCAAAATAATGAGATTTTGTCTCTACAAAATATTTTAAAAATCAGCCAGGTGTAGTGGCTGTGCCTGTAGTCCCAGCTACTCAGAAGGCTGAGGTGGAAGGCTCACCTGAGCCCAGGAGGTCAAGGCTGCAGTAAGCCATGATTGTTACACTGTACTCCAGCCTGGAAAACAGAGCAAGACCTTATCTTGAAAGCAAGAGAGAAAGAGAGAGAGAGAGAGAGAGAGAGAGAGAGAGAGAGAGAAAGGGAGAAAGAAAGACAATTAGGAAAATCCAAAACGAGGTAAAAGAAATCTGTGTGGTGGATGGGAGGGAGGGATAAGAGAAAAGTGAACAAAATAGGAAACACAAAGCAAGATGATGGAAACAAGGCCAAATATATCATAATTATAATAAAATTGATGAGCTAAAAGTACCATTTAGTACCTAGGTACTTAAATTTAAAATAAAGACACAATCCAATAGCATACTGTTTTATTGTAGGCTCATCTAAAACATAAGGCCACAGGGAATTGAAAGTAAAAAGAAAAGACTAACTCAGACAAATACTAACAAATGAAAAGTGAGATAGTTATACTTATATCAGAGAAATTGGGCTTTAAGACAAAAACATTATTAGAAAATAAGAAGGACATTATGTAATTTTAAAAAACATGCCAGGGAGTTATAAGTACCCCAAAATTGGTAATAATAAAGAAGATCTCAAGAACACAATTACTTGTTGGTTACACGATAGAACACAATGGAACTCTAAGCCTAAAACGGAATATTCATTCTTCTCAAGAACCTGTGGAACATTTATAAAAATTTAAAAATCACTAGCTCATAAAACAAGTTACAGCTAATTTCAAAGAATTGCTATGATATTGATAACATTGAGTACAATGGAATTAAATTAGATGTTAATAACAAAGAAATTAAAAACCCTTCATGTATTTAGAAATCTTAAAATACACTTCTAAAGATGTCATTTCTCCTCAAATTCATATATAGGGTTAACAAACTTTCTACTAAAATCCCAGCAAGATTTTATGTAGAATAGACATAATTCTAAAATTTATATGAAAAGGCAAAGGAGCTAGAATAGCAAAAATAATTTTGAAAAAAGAATAAAGTGGGAGAAGCAATGTACCCAAATTTTTTTTTTGAGTTGGAGCCTCACTCCGTCACTCACCCAGACTGGAGTGCAGCGGCATGCTCCCGGCCACCACAGCCTCGACCTGCTGGGCTCCAGCGATCCTTCTGCCTCAGTCTTCCAAGTAGCTGGAACTACAGGCGCGCGCTACCACACCTGGCTAATTTTTTGATTTATTGTAGAGATGCGGTCTCACCAAGTTTCCCAGGCAGGTCTCAAACCTGCGGGCTCAGGCAATCCACTCACCTCAGCCTCCCAAAGTGCGGGATTACAGACTGAGCCACCGAGCCCGGCTACTTTCTACAAATATTAACTCAAAATAGATCACTGACTTAAATGTAAATCATAAAACCACAAAACTTTTAGAAAATAAAATAGGAGAAAAGATGTTAACAGAGATCTTATGCTAGGCAAATATTTCTTAGACTTGACACCAAAAGCAAGATTCATAAAAGGAAAAATTGATAAGTTGGACTCGATCATCAAAATAAAAATCTCTTGCTCTGTCAAAAACCCTGTTGAGAAGATGAAAAGAAAGACTAAAAACTGAAGAAAATATTTGCAAGCCATATATCCAACAAAGGCTTAGTATCCAGAATATATAAAGAATTCTTAAAACTCAAAAAACAATCCAATTAGAAAGTGAGTAAAAGACAGTAACAGTTTGCTGAAGAGGCTATATAGATGGCAACTGAGCACATATAAAGATAGTTAATATCATTACCCATTAGGGAAATGCAAATTAAAACCACAGTAAAATATTAACACATCTATCAGAATCACTGAAATTAAAAATTCTGACATCAAATGCTGGCAAGTATGCAGAGAAACTGAATCATTCATATGGGAATTCATATGGGTGGAAATGTAAAATAGTACAGCCAATCTGGAAAACAGATTGGCAGTTTCTTTAAAAAAAAAAAAAAAAACACAACACTAAACTAAATATACAAATACCATATGACTCAACAACTGCACTCCCAGGCATCTATCCCAGAGAAATAAAGACTTAAGTCCACATAATAACCTGTATATGAATGCTCATAGCAGCTTTATCCATAAAAGCCTCAAATTTGAAACAATTCAGAGATTCTTCAATGGGTTAATGAGTAAATAAACTGCTGCATCTGTATCATGGGTTATTACTTAGCAGTAATAATGAACAAAGTCTTGGTAAAGGCAATAATTTGAATGAATTTCCAGTGAATTATGCTGAGTGAAAAAAAAAAATCACCAAAGATTATATACTAGATGATTCCATTTATATAACTTTCTTGAGATAACAAAATTATAGAAATAGAGGATAGATTAGTGGTTGCTAGGGCTTAAGAGGATTATAGGAAAGAAATGTGTGTAGCTCTAAAAGAACAACATAAGAGATTCTTGTGGTGATGGATTTGTTCTGTATCTTGACTGTATCAATGTCAATATGATAGAAGCCATATTCGGAATGGTGGAGTAAGGACCTCAAAATAACTGTTTCTCTATAAAAGCAATGATAGCACTGGCAAAAATTGCTAAAAGCAACATTTTTAGAACTCTGAAAATTAACTAAGGCTCACAACAACCTGAGGAGCATTTATTTACCCCACCCCTCAAAAGGCTGAATCTTAGTAAGAAGAGTAAGCTTTGTGGCATTTTAATGTGCCCTATTCCCATCCCAATTCCTGCAGTTCCATGGTAGCCTTGAAAACCAACAACTTTGCAATCATGGTAGCCATGAAACCCAATAATCTAGCAGTCACAGAAAGGGGAAGAATGGGTTTGGAGTTCCTCAAACACTCATCCTGAAAGAGTTATTATTTGACTTGTCTAGCAGTTCCCTGGAAACCACTAGGGCTCTCAGAACTTTTCTTTATTGGAACTGACTCAGAAGTCATTCACTATGAACAGTCTTTTCTCTGGGGTGTTTACTGAAAACAATTAGTGGCAATTGTTTAACATCTCAGATGCCTGAGGTGATAATAGTTGGGGCAAAAAAGAGGTTGACAAAAAGCTTATAAAGAAAAACTATGAGCTGGGCTCGGTGGCTCAGCCTGTAATCCCACGCTTTGGGAGGCTGAGGTGAGTGGATTGCCTGAGCCCGTGGGTTTGAGATTCGCCTGGGCAGCAAGACCTCATCTCTACAATAAATAAAAAATCAGCCGGGCCTTGGTAGCGCATGCCTGTAATTCCGGCTACTTGGAAGGCTGAGGCGGAAGGATCGCCGGAGACCAGCAGGCGAGGCTGCGGTGGCTGGGAGCGGCCACTGCACTCCAGTCTGGGCGACAGAGTGAGACTCCAACTCAAAAAAAAAAAAAAAAGAAAAAAAGAAAAACTAGGGAATAAAATGTTTATAGATGTGTTTGAAAAGCCGTAAGATATTCCTGGAAATCTAGAAGGCCTCCTGCATGTGCAGGCTGTGTCCCTGCCCAGGAAAGGTCTGAGAAGATCCTGAGGCTCTGCACAAGTAGAAAGTAAAGACTAAAGCAGAGTTGTCCACTGTGTGCTGGAACTTTGTGGCTATGCTCCCAATGTACACAGAGAAAACTTTGGCAGAGGCTGGGAGACATTAATTTAAAGCATTTACGGAAATGTTCATTCATTACCGAATCACTAAGCTAATAAAGCAGAGGCTATAGTTGTCACACATTACAAAGAACACAGAGTTTACAGAATTAGTTCAGGAAGGTAACCAAACAAACAGCAGCAGCAGCAACAGCAAAACAACAAATTCTGGGAATTCTAGGGGAAATAGATTTCTGGAGTTGCCACATTATATAATTTAAAATGTCCAGTTTTCAATAAAAACTTATGAGACATACAAAGAAACAGGAAAAATGGCCTATATACAGTGGGGAGGGGAGAGCAATTAATAGAAACTATCTCTCAGGAAGCCAGATGTTGGAGTTAGTAGACAAAGACTAATAAATCAGTTATTATAAGGATGTTCAGGCCAGGCTCGGTGGCTCAGCCTGTAATCCCAGTACTTTGGGAGGCCGAGGTGAGTGGATTGACTGAGCCCACCGGTTTGAGACCCGCTCGGGTAACTTGGTGAGATCTCATCTCCACAATAAATAAAAAATTAGCTGGGGTGGTAGTGTGCGCCTGTAGTTCCAGGTACTTGAAAGGCTGAGGCGAAAGGATCGCCAGAGCCCAGCAGGTCGAGGCTGCAGTGGCTGGGAGCGTGCCACTGCACTTTAGTCGGGGCAATGGAGTGAGACTCCAATTAAAAAAAAAAAAGGATGTTCAAAGAACTAAGGAAACCGTATCTAAAGAACTGAAGGAGAGCGTTAGAATAATGTCTCACTAAATAAAAATTATTAGTAAAGAGATAGAATTATAAAAGAGGACCAAATAGAAAAATTTCAGAGTTGAAAAGTGCAGTAACTAAAATGAAAAATTCACTAGAAGGCCTCAACAGTAAATTCAAGCTGGCAAGAAGAAGAATCAACAAACTTGAAGACAGTTCAATTGAGATTCCCCAGTATGAGAAACACAGAGAAAAAGATGAAAGAAAAACGAGGGCAACCCCTTTGGGTTCCCTCCCACTGTGGGAGCTTTTCTGTCCTTTCAGTAGTTTCTGCTTTAAAAAAAAAAAAAAAAGAGAAATGAACAGAAACCATAAAATTTACCATCATATAGCCCATGAAAGTGCTAGAAGCAGAGGAGAGAAGGAACAAAAAGGATATTTGAAGAAAAAGTGGTGAAAACTCCCCAAATTTTGTGAAAAACATAAATCTTAACGTTCAAGAAGTTCAACAAAATCTAAATATGATCAATTCAAAGAACTCTACACCTAGACACATCAAAATTAAACTGTTCACTGGGCTCGGTGGCTAAGCCTGTTATCCCATGCCTTTGGGAGGCTGAGGTGAGTGGATTGCCTGAGCCTGCGGGTTCGAAACCCACCTGGGCAGGCGAAACCTCATCTCTACAATAAATCAAAATTATAGTGGTAGCGCGCGCCTGTAATTCCAGCTACTCGGAAGGCTGAGGCGGAAGGATCACCGGAGCCCAGCAGGTCCAGGCTGCAGTGGCTGGGAG